>NW_027368751.1:0-47529 GCF_046119375.1 Phyllobates terribilis | reverse complement strand
GAAAAAGCTAAAAATTTCAGAATTGCACCGTGCAATGTGGAGATATTACTGTTTGTGCATTTACAATATTCATTGATTTTTGCCATTGAAAACATGTTTTTCATATACCAGAAATGTTTGAAGCTACTGACTGAATGAAAGGAGCTGGCATCTCACTCTCTTTGAATCTTCTTTATCATGCTAGGATTAACAGGAAAAAGCAAAAAATTTCAGAATTGCACCTTGCAATGTGGAGATATTACTGTTTGTGCATTTACAATATTCATTGATTTTTGCCATTGAAAAACATGTTTTTCATATACCAGAAATGTTTGAAGCTACTGACTGAATGAAAGGAGCTGGCATCTCACTCTCTTTGAATCTTCTTTATCATGCTAGGATTAACAGGAAAAAGCTAAAAATTTCAGAATTGCACCGTGCAATGTGGAGATATTACTGTTTGTGCATTTACAATATTCATTGATTTTTGCCATTGAAAAACATGTTTTTCATATACCAGAAATGTTTGAAGCTACTGACTGAATGAAAGGAGCTGGCATCTCACTCTCTTTGAATCTTCTTTATCATGCTAGGATTAACAGGAAAAAGCTAAAAATTTCAGAATTGCACCGTGCAATGTGGAGATATTACTGTTTGTGCATTTACAATATTCATTGATTTTTGCCATTGAAAAACATGTTCCAGAAATGTTTGAAGCTACTGACTGAATGAAAGGAGCTGGCATCTCACTCTCTTTGAATCTTCTTTATCATGCTAGGATTAGCAGGAAAAAGCAAAAAATTTCAGAATTGCACCTTGCAATGTGGAGATATTACTGTTTGTGCATTTACAATATTCATTGATTTTTGCCATTGAAAAACATGTTTTTCATATACCAGAAATGTTTGAAGCTACTGACTGAATGAAAGGAGCTGGCATCTCACTCTCTTTGAATCTTCTTTATCATGCTAGGATTAGCAGCTAAAAATTTCAGAATTGCACCGTGCAATGTGGAGATATTACTGTTTGTGCATTTACAATATTCATTGATTTTTGCCATTGAAAAACATGTTTTTCATATACCAGAAATGTTTGAAGCTACTGACTGAATGAAAGGAGCTGGCATCTCACTCTCTTTGAATCTTCTTTATCATGCTAGGATTAGCAGGAAAAAGCAAAAAATTTCAGAATTGCACCTTGCAATGTGGAGATATTACTGTTTGTGCATTTACAATATTCATTGATTTTTGCCATTGAAAAACATGTTTTTCATATACCAGAAATGTTTGAAGCTACTGACTGAATGAAAGGAGCTGGCATCTCACTCTCTTTGAATCTTCTTTATCATGCTAGGATTAGCAGGAAAAAGCAAAAAATTTCAGAATTGCACCGTGCAATGTGGAGATATTACTGTTTGTGCATTTACAATATTCATTGATTTTTGCCATTGAAAAACATGTTTTTCATATACCAGAAATGTTTGAAGCTACTGACTGAATGAAAGGAGCTGGCATCTCACTCTCTTTGAATCTTCTTTATCATGCTAGGATTAGCAGGAAAAAGCTAAAAATTTCAGAATTGCACCGTGCAATGTGGAGATATTACTGTTTGTGCATTTACAATATTCATTGATTTTTGCCATTGAAAAACGTGTTTTTCATATACCAGAAATGTTTGAAGCTACTGACTGAATGAAAGGAGCTGGCATCTCACTCTCTTTGAATCTTCTTTATCATGCTAGGATTAGCAGGAAAAAGCTAAAAATTTCAGAATTGCACCTTGCAATGTGGAGATATTACTGTTTGTGCATTTACAATATTCATTGATTTTTGCCATTGAAAAACATGTTTTTCATATACCAGAAATGTTTGAAGCTACTGACTGAATGAAAGGAGCTGGCATCTCACTCTCTTTGAATCTTCTTTATCATGCTAGGATTAGCAGGAAAAAGCAAAAAATTTCAGAATTGCACCGTGCAATGTGGAGATATTACTGTTTGTGCATTTACAATATTCATTGATTTTTGCCATTGAAAAACATGTTTTTCATATACCAGAAATGTTTGAAGCTACTGACTGAATGAAAGGAGCTGGCATCTCACTCTCTTTGAATCTTCTTTATCATGCTAGGATTAGCAGGAAAAAGCTAAAAATTTCAGAATTGCACCGTGCAATGTGGAGATATTACTGTTTGTGCATTTACAATATTCATTGATTTTTGCCATTGAAAAACGTCCAGAAATGTTTGAAGCTACTGACTGAATGAAAGGAGCTGGCATCTCACTCTCTTTGAATCTTCTTTATCATGCTAGGATTAGCAGGAAAAAGCTAAAAATTTCAGAATTGCACCTTGCAATGTGGAGATATTACTGTTTGTGCATTTACAATATTCATTGATTTTTGCCATTGAAAAACATGTTTTTCATATACCAGAAATGTTTGAAGCTACTGACTGAATGAAAGGAGCTGGCATCTCACTCTCTTTGAATCTTCTTTATCATGCTAGGATTAGCAGGAAAAAGCTAAAAATTTCAGAATTGCACCGTGCAATGTGGAGATATTACTGTTTGTGCATTTACAATATTCATTGATTTTTGCCATTGAAAAACGTCCAGAAATGTTTGAAGCTACTGACTGAATGAAAGGAGCTGGCATCTCACTCTCTTTGAATCTTCTTTATCATGCTAGGATTAGCAGGAAAAAGCAAAAAATTTCAGAATTGCACCGTGCAATGTGGAGATATTACTGTTTGTGCATTTACAATATTCATTGATTTTTGCCATTGAAAAACATGTTTTTCATATACCAGAAATGTTTGAAGCTACTGACTGAATGAAAGGAGCTGGCATCTCACTCTCTTTGAATCTTCTTTATCATGCTAGGATTAACAGGAAAAAGCTAAAAATTTCAGAATTGCACCGTGCAATGTGGAGATATTACTGTTTGTGCATTTACAATATTCATTGATTTTTGCCATTGAAAAACATGTTTTTCATATACCAGAAATGTTTGAAGCTACTGACTGAATGAAAGGAGCTGGCATCTCACTCTCTTTGAATCTTCTTTATCATGCTAGGATTAGCAGGAAAAAGCTAAAAATTTCAGAATTGCACCTTGCAATGTGGAGATATTACTGTTTGTGCATTTACAATATTCATTGATTTTTGCCATTGAAAAACATGTTTTTCATATACCAGAAATGTTTGAAGCTACTGACTGAATGAAAGGAGCTGGCATCTCACTCTCTTTGAATCTTCTTTATCATGCTAGGATTAGCAGGAAAAAGCTAAAAATTTCAGAATTGCACCGTGCAATGTGGAGATATTACTGTTTGTGCATTTACAATATTCATTGATTTTTGCCATTGAAAAACGTCCAGAAATGTTTGAAGCTACTGACTGAATGAAAGGAGCTGGCATCTCACTCTCTTTGAATCTTCTTTATCATGCTAGGATTAGCAGGAAAAAGCTAAAAATTTCAGAATTGCACCTTGCAATGTGGAGATATTACTGTTTGTGCATTTACAATATTCATTGATTTTTGCCATTGAAAAACATGTTTTTCATATACCAGAAATGTTTGAAGCTACTGACTGAATGAAAGGAGCTGGCATCTCACTCTCTTTGAATCTTCTTTATCATGCTAGGATTAGCAGGAAAAAGCTAAAAATTTCAGAATTGCACCGTGCAATGTGGAGATATTACTGTTTGTGCATTTACAATATTCATTGATTTTTGCCATTGAAAAACGTCCAGAAATGTTTGAAGCTACTGACTGAATGAAAGGAGCTGGCATCTCACTCTCTTTGAATCTTCTTTATCATGCTAGGATTAGCAGGAAAAAGCAAAAAATTTCAGAATTGCACCGTGCAATGTGGAGATATTACTGTTTGTGCATTTACAATATTCATTGATTTTTGCCATTGAAAAACATGTTTTTCATATACCAGAAATGTTTGAAGCTACTGACTGAATGAAAGGAGCTGGCATCTCACTCTCTTTGAATCTTCTTTATCATGCTAGGATTAACAGGAAAAAGCTAAAAATTTCAGAATTGCACCGTGCAATGTGGAGATATTACTGTTTGTGCATTTACAATATTCATTGATTTTTGCCATTGAAAAACATGTTTTTCATATACCAGAAATGTTTGAAGCTACTGACTGAATGAAAGGAGCTGGCATCTCACTCTCTTTGAATCTTCTTTATCATGCTAGGATTAACAGGAAAAAGCTAAAAATTTCAGAATTGCACCGTGCAATGTGGAGATATTACTGTTTGTGCATTTACAATATTCATTGATTTTTGCCATTGAAAAACATGTTTTTCATATACCAGAAATGTTTGAAGCTACTGACTGAATGAAAGGAGCTGGCATCTCACTCTCTTTGAATCTTCTTTATCATGCTAGGATTAGCAGGAAAAAGCTAAAAATTTCAGAATTGCACCTTGCAATGTGGAGATATTACTGTTTGTGCATTTACAATATTCATTGATTTTTGCCATTGAAAAACATGTTTTTCATATACCAGAAATGTTTGAAGCTACTGACTGAATGAAAGGAGCTGGCATCTCACTCTCTTTGAATCTTCTTTATCATGCTAGGATTAGCAGGAAAAAGCTAAAAATTTCAGAATTGCACCGTGCAATGTGGAGATATTACTGTTTGTGCATTTACAATATTCATTGATTTTTGCCATTGAAAAACGTCCAGAAATGTTTGAAGCTACTGACTGAATGAAAGGAGCTGGCATCTCACTCTCTTTGAATCTTCTTTATCATGCTAGGATTAGCAGGAAAAAGCAAAAATTTCAGAATTGCACCGTGCAATGTGGAGATATTACTGTTTGTGCATTTACAATATTCATTGATTTTTGCCATTGAAAAACATGTTTTTCATATACCAGAAATGTTTGAAGCTACTGACTGAATGAAAGGAGCTGGCATCTCACTCTCTTTGAATCTTCTTTATCATGCTAGGATTAACAGGAAAAAGCTAAAAATTTCAGAATTGCACCGTGCAATGTGGAGATATTACTGTTTGTGCATTTACAATATTCATTGATTTTTGCCATTGAAAAACATGTTTTTCATATACCAGAAATGTTTGAAGCTACTGACTGAATGAAAGGAGCTGGCATCTCACTCTCTTTGAATCTTCTTTATCATGCTAGGATTAACAGGAAAAAGCTAAAAATTTCAGAATTGCACCGTGCAATGTGGAGATATTACTGTTTGTGCATTTACAATATTCATTGATTTTTGCCATTGAAAAACATGTTTTTCATATACCAGAAATGTTTGAAGCTACTGACTGAATGAAAGGAGCTGGCATCTCACTCTCTTTGAATCTTCTTTATCATGCTAGGATTAGCAGGAAAAAGCTAAAAATTTCAGAATTGCACCTTGCAATGTGGAGATATTACTGTTTGTGCATTTACAATATTCATTGATTTTTGCCATTGAAAAACATGTTTTTCATATACCAGAAATGTTTGAAGCTACTGACTGAATGAAAGGAGCTGGCATCTCACTCTCTTTGAATCTTCTTTATCATGCTAGGATTAGCAGGAAAAAGCTAAAAATTTCAGAATTGCACCGTGCAATGTGGAGATATTACTGTTTGTGCATTTACAATATTCATTGATTTTTGCCATTGAAAAACGTCCAGAAATGTTTGAAGCTACTGACTGAATGAAAGGAGCTGGCATCTCACTCTCTTTGAATCTTCTTTATCATGCTAGGATTAACAGGAAAAAGCTAAAAATTTCAGAATTGCACCGTGCAATGTGGAGATATTACTGTTTGTGCATTTACAATATTCATTGATTTTTGCCATTGAAAAACATGTTTTTCATATACCAGAAATGTTTGAAGCTACTGACTGAATGAAAGGAGCTGGCATCTCACTCTCTTTGAATCTTCTTTATCATGCTAGGATTAACAGGAAAAAGCTAAAAATTTCAGAATTGCACCTTGCAATGTGGAGATATTACTGTTTGTGCATTTACAATATTCATTGATTTTTGCCATTGAAAAACATGTTTTTCATATACCAGAAATGTTTGAAGCTACTGACTGAATGAAAGGAGCTGGCATCTCACTCTCTTTGAATCTTCTTTATCATGCTAGGATTAACAGGAAAAAGCTAAAAATTTCAGAATTGCACCTTGCAATGTGGAGATATTACTGTTTGTGCATTTACAATATTCATTGATTTTTGCCATTGAAAAACGTCCAGAAATGTTTGAAGCTACTGACTGAATGAAAGGAGCTGGCATCTCACTCTCTTTGAATCTTCTTTATCATGCTAGGATTAACAGGAAAAAGCTAAAAATTTCAGAATTGCACCGTGCAATGTGGAGATATTACTGTTTGTGCATTTACAATATTCATTGATTTTTGCCATTGAAAAACATGTTTTTCATATACCAGAAATGTTTGAAGCTACTGACTGAATGAAAGGAGCTGGCATCTCACTCTCTTTGAATCTTCTTTATCATGCTAGGATTAACAGGAAAAAGCTAAAAATTTCAGAATTGCACCGTGCAATGTGGAGATATTACTGTTTGTGCATTTACAATATTCATTGATTTTTGCCATTGAAAAACATGTTTTTCATATACCAGAAATGTTTGAAGCTACTGACTGAATGAAAGGAGCTGGCATCTCACTCTCTTTGAATCTTCTTTATCATGCTAGGATTAACAGGAAAAAGCTAAAAATTTCAGAATTGCACTGTGCAATGTGGAGATATTACTGTTTGTGCATTTACAATATTCATTGATTTTTGCCATTGAAAAACATGTTTTTCATATACCAGAAATGTTTGAAGCTACTGACTGAATGAAAGGAGCTGGCATCTCACTCTCTTTGAATCTTCTTTATCATGCTAGGATTAACAGGAAAAAGCAAAGAATTTCAGAATTGCACCTTGCAATGTGGAGATATTACTGTTTGTGCATTTACAATATTCATTGATTTTTGCCATTGAAAAACGTCCAGAAATGTTTGAAGCTACTGACTGAATGAAAGGAGCTGGCATCTCACTCTCTTTGAATCTTCTTTATCATGCTAGGATTAACAGGAAAAAGCTAAAAATTTCAGAATTGCACCGTGCAATGTGGAGATATTACTGTTTGTGCATTTACAATATTCATTGATTTTTGCCATTGAAAAACGTCCAGAAATGTTTGAAGCTACTGACTGAATGAAAGGAGCTGGCATCTCACTCTCTTTGAATCTTCTTTATCATGCTAGGATTAGCAGGAAAAAGCTAAAAATTTCAGAATTGCACCTTGCAATGTGGAGATATTACTGTTTGTGCATTTACAATATTCATTGATTTTTGCCATTGAAAAACATGTTTTTCATATACCAGAAATGTTTGAAGCTACTGACTGAATGAAAGGAGCTGGCATCTCACTCTCTTTGAATCTTCTTTATCATGCTAGGATTAGCAGGAAAAAGCTAAAAATTTCAGAATTGCACCGTGCAATGTGGAGATATTACTGTTTGTGCATTTACAATATTCATTGATTTTTGCCATTGAAAAACGTCCAGAAATGTTTGAAGCTACTGACTGAATGAAAGGAGCTGGCATCTCACTCTCTTTGAATCTTCTTTATCATGCTAGGATTAGCAGGAAAAAGCAAAAAATTTCAGAATTGCACCGTGCAATGTGGAGATATTACTGTTTGTGCATTTACAATATTCATTGATTTTTGCCATTGAAAAACATGTTTTTCATATACCAGAAATGTTTGAAGCTACTGACTGAATGAAAGGAGCTGGCATCTCACTCTCTTTGAATCTTCTTTATCATGCTAGGATTAACAGGAAAAAGCTAAAAATTTCAGAATTGCACCGTGCAATGTGGAGATATTACTGTTTGTGCATTTACAATATTCATTGATTTTTGCCATTGAAAAACATGTTTTTCATATACCAGAAATGTTTGAAGCTACTGACTGAATGAAAGGAGCTGGCATCTCACTCTCTTTGAATCTTCTTTATCATGCTAGGATTAACAGGAAAAAGCTAAAAATTTCAGAATTGCACCGTGCAATGTGGAGATATTACTGTTTGTGCATTTACAATATTCATTGATTTTTGCCATTGAAAAACATGTTTTTCATATACCAGAAATGTTTGAATCTACTGACTGAATGAAAGGAGCTGGCATCTCACTCTCTTTGAATCTTCTTTATCATGCTAGGATTAGCAGGAAAAAGCTAAAAATTTCAGAATTGCACCTTGCAATGTGGAGATATTACTGTTTGTGCATTTACAATATTCATTGATTTTTGCCATTGAAAAACATGTTTTTCATATACCAGAAATGTTTGAAGCTACTGACTGAATGAAAGGAGCTGGCATCTCACTCTCTTTGAATCTTCTTTATCATGCTAGGATTAGCAGGAAAAAGCTAAAAATTTCAGAATTGCACCGTGCAATGTGGAGATATTACTGTTTGTGCATTTACAATATTCATTGATTTTTGCCATTGAAAAACGTCCAGAAATGTTTGAAGCTACTGACTGAATGAAAGGAGCTGGCATCTCACTCTCTTTGAATCTTCTTTATCATGCTAGGATTAACAGGAAAAAGCTAAAAATTTCAGAATTGCACCGTGCAATGTGGAGATATTACTGTTTGTGCATTTACAATATTCATTGATTTTTGCCATTGAAAAACATGTTTTTCATATACCAGAAATGTTTGAAGCTACTGACTGAATGAAAGGAGCTGGCATCTCACTCTCTTTGAATCTTCTTTATCATGCTAGGATTAACAGGAAAAAGCTAAAAATTTCAGAATTGCACCTTGCAATGTGGAGATATTACTGTTTGTGCATTTACAATATTCATTGATTTTTGCCATTGAAAAACATGTTTTTCATATACCAGAAATGTTTGAAGCTACTGACTGAATGAAAGGAGCTGGCATCTCACTCTCTTTTAATCTTCTTTATCATGCTAGGATTAACAGGAAAAAGCTAAAAATTTCAGAATTGCACCTTGCAATGTGGAGATATTACTGTTTGTGCATTTACAATATTCATTGATTTTTGCCATTGAAAAACGTCCAGAAATGTTTGAAGCTACTGACTGAATGAAAGGAGCTGGCATCTCACTCTCTTTGAATCTTCTTTATCATGCTAGGATTAACAGGAAAAAGCTAAAAATTTCAGAATTGCACCGTGCAATGTGGAGATATTACTGTTTGTGCATTTACAATATTCATTGATTTTTGCCATTGAAAAACATGTTTTTCATATACCAGAAATGTTTGAAGCTAGTGACTGAATGAAAGGAGCTGGCATCTCACTCTCTTTGAATCTTCTTTATCATGCTAGGATTAACAGGAAAAAGCTAAAAATTTCAGAATTGCACCGTGCAATGTGGAGATATTACTGTTTGTGCATTTACAATATTCATTGATTTTTGCCATTGAAAAACATGTTTTTCATATACCAGAAATGTTTGAAGCTACTGACTGAATGAAAGGAGCTGGCATCTCACTCTCTTTGAATCTTCTTTATCATGCTAGGATTAACAGGAAAAAGCTAAAAATTTCAGAATTGCACCGTGCAATGTGGAGATATTACTGTTTGTGCATTTACAATATTCATTGATTTTTGCCATTGAAAAACATGTTTTTCATATACCAGAAATGTTTGAAGCTACTGACTGAATGAAAGGAGCTGGCATCTCACTCTCTTTGAATCTTCTTTATCATGCTAGGATTAACAGGAAAAAGCTAAAAATTTCAGAATTGCACCTTGCAATGTGGAGATATTACTGTTTGTGCATTTACAATATTCATTGATTTTTGCCATTGAAAAACGTCCAGAAATGTTTGAAGCTACTGACTGAATGAAAGGAGCTGGCATCTCACTCTCTTTGAATCTTCTTTATCATGCTAGGATTAACAGGAAAAAGCTAAAAATTTCAGAATTGCACCTTGCAATGTGGAGATATTACTGTTTGTGCATTTACAATATTCATTGATTTTTGCCATTGAAAAACATGTTTTTCATATACCAGAAATGTTTGAAGCTACTGACTGAATGAAAGGAGCTGGCATCTCACTCTCTTTGAATCTTCTTTATCATGCTAGGATTAGCAGGAAAAAGCAAAAAATTTCAGAATTGCACCTTGCAATGTGGAGATATTACTGTTTGTGCATTTACAATATTCATTGATTTTTGCCATTGAAAAACATGTTTTTCATATACCAGAAATGTTTGAAGCTACTGACTGAATGAAAGGAGCTGGCATCTCACTCTCTTTGAATCTTCTTTATCATGCTAGGATTAGCAGGAAAAAGCAAAAAATTTCAGAATTGCACCGTGCAATGTGGAGATATTACTGTTTGTGCATTTACAATATTCATTGATTTTTGCCATTGAAAAACATGTTTTTCATATACCAGAAATGTTTGAAGCTACTGACTGAATGAAAGGAGCTGGCATCTCACTCTCTTTGAATCTTCTTTATCATGCTAGGATTAACAGGAAAAAGCTAAAAATTTCAGAATTGCACCGTGCAATGTGGAGATATTACTGTTTGTGCATTTACAATATTCATTGATTTTTGCCATTGAAAAACATGTTTTTCATATACCAGAAATGTTTGAAGCTACTGACTGAATGAAAGGAGCTGGCATCTCACTCTCTTTGAATCTTCTTTATCATGCTAGGATTAACAGGAAAAAGCTAAAAATTTCAGAATTGCACCGTGCAATGTGGAGATATTACTGTTTGTGCATTTACAATATTCATTGATTTTTGCCATTGAAAAACATGTTTTTCATATACCAGAAATGTTTGAAGCTACTGACTGAATGAAAGGAGCTGGCATCTCACTCTCTTTGAATCTTCTTTATCATGCTAGGATTAACAGGAAAAAGCAAAAAATTTCAGAATTGCACCGTGCAATGTGGAGATATTACTGTTTGTGCATTTACAATATTCATTGATTTTTGCCATTGAAAAACGTCCAGAAATGTTTGAAGCTACTGACTGAATGAAAGGAGCTGGCATCTCACTCTCTTTGAATCTTCTTTATCATGCTAGGATTAACAGGAAAAAGCTAAAAATTTCAGAATTGCACCGTGCAATGTGGAGATATTACTGTTTGTGCATTTACAATATTCATTGATTTTTGCCATTGAAAAACATGTTTTTCATATACCAGAAATGTTTGAAGCTACTGACTGAATGAAAGGAGCTGGCATCTCACTCTCTTTGAATCTTCTTTATCATGCTAGGATTAGCAGGAAAAAGCTAAAAATTTCAGAATTGCACCGTGCAATGTGGAGATATTACTGTTTGTGCATTTACAATATTCATTGATTTTTGCCATTGAAAAACATGTTTTTCATATACCAGAAATGTTTGAAGCTACTGACTGAATGAAAGGAGCTGGCATCTCACTCTCTTTGAATCTTCTTTATCATGCTAGGATTAGCAGGAAAAAGCTAAAAATTTCAGAATTGCACCGTGCAATGTGGTGATATTACTGTTTGTGCATTTACAATATTCATTGATTTTTGCCATTGAAAAACATGTTTTTCATATACCAGAAATGTTTGAAGCTACTGACTGAATGAAAGGAGCTGGCATCTCACTCTCTTTGAATCTTCTTTATCATGCTAGGATTAACAGGAAAAAGCTAAAAATTTCAGAATTGCACCTTGCAATGTGGAGATATTACTGTTTGTGCATTTACAATATTCATTGATTTTTGCCATTGAAAAACATGTTTTTCATATACCAGAAATGTTTGAAGCTACTGACTGAATGAAAGGAGCTGGCATCTCACTCTCTTTGAATCTTCTTTATCATGCTAGGATTAGCAGGAAAAAGCTAAAAATTTCAGAATTGCACCTTGCAATGTGGAGATATTACTGTTTGTGCATTTACAATATTCATTGATTTTTGCCATTGAAAAACATGTTTTTCATATACCAGAAATGTTTGAAGCTACTGACTGAATGAAAGGAGCTGGCATCTCACTCTCTTTGAATCTTCTTTATCATGCTAGGATTAACAGGAAAAAGCAAAAAATTTCAGAATTGCACCGTGCAATGTGGAGATATTACTGTTTGTGCATTTACAATATTCATTGATTTTTGCCATTGAAAAACGTCCAGAAATGTTTGAAGCTACTGACTGAATGAAAGGAGCTGGCATCTCACTCTCTTTGAATCTTCTTTATCATGCTAGGATTAACAGGAAAAAGCTAAAAATTTCAGAATTGCACCGTGCAATGTGGAGATATTACTGTTTGTGCATTTACAATATTCATTGATTTTTGCCATTGAAAAACATGTTTTTCATATACCAGAAATGTTTGAAGCTACTGACTGAATGAAAGGAGCTGGCATCTCACTCTCTTTGAATCTTCTTTATCATGCTAGGATTAACAGGAAAAAGCAAAAAATTTCAGAATTGCACCATGCAATGTGGAGATATTACTGTTTGTGCATTTACAATATTCATTGATTTTTGCCATTGAAAAACGTCCAGAAATGTTTGAAGCTACTGACTGAATGAAAGGAGCTGGCATCTCACTCTCTTTGTATCTTCTTTATCATGCTAGGATTAACAGGAAAAAGCTAAAAATTTCAGAATTGCACCGTGCAATGTGGAGATATTACTGTTTGTGCATTTACAATATTCATTGATTTTTGCCATTGAAAAACATGTTTTTCATATACCAGAAATGTTTGAAGCTACTGACTGAATGAAAGGAGCTGGCATCTCACTCTCTTTGAATCTTCTTTATCATGCTAGGATTAGCAGGAAAAAGCAAAAAATTTCAGAATTGCACCTTGCAATGTGGAGATATTACTGTTTGTGCATTTACAATATTCATTGATTTTTGCCATTGAAAAACATGTTTTTCATATACCAGAAATGTTTGAAGCTACTGACTGAATGAAAGGAGCTGGCATCTCACTCTCTTTGAATCTTCTTTATCATGCTAGGATTAACAGGAAAAAGCTAAAAATTTCAGAATTGCACCTTGCAATGTGGAGATATTACTGTTTGTGCATTTACAATATTCATTGATTTTTGCCATTGAAAAACATGTTTTTCATATACCAGAAATGTTTGAAGCTACTGACTGAATGAAAGGAGCTGGCATCTCACTCTCTTTGAATCTTCTTTATCATGCTAGGATTAGCAGGAAAAAGCAAAAAATTTCAGAATTGCACCGTGCAATGTGGAGATATTACTGTTTGTGCATTTACAATATTCATTGATTTTTGCCATTGAAAAACATGTTTTTCATATACCAGAAATGTTTGAAGCTACTGACTGAATGAAAGGAGCTGGCATCTCACTCTCTTTGAATCTTCTTTATCATGCTAGGATTAACAGGAAAAAGCTAAAAATTTCAGAATTGCACCTTGCAATGTGGAGATATTACTGTTTGTGCATTTACAATATTCATTGATTTTTGCCATTGAAAAACATGTTTTTCATATACCAGAAATGTTTGAAGCTACTGACTGAATGAAAGGAGCTGGCATCTCACTCTCTTTGAATCTTCTTTATCATGCTAGGATTAACAGGAAAAAGCAAAAAATTTCAGAATTGCACCGTGCAATGTGGAGATATTACTGTTTGTGCATTTACAATATTCATTGATTTTTGCCATTGAAAAACGTCCAGAAATGTTTGAAGCTACTGACTGAATGAAAGGAGCTGGCATCTCACTCTCTTTGAATCTTCTTTATCATGCTAGGATTAGCAGGAAAAAGCAAAAAATTTCAGAATTGCACCGTGCAATGTGGAGATATTACTGTTTGTGCATTTACAATATTCATTGATTTTTGCCATTGAAAAACATGTTTTTCATATACCAGAAATGTTTGAAGCTACTGACTGAATGAAAGGAGCTGGCATCTCACTCTCTTTGAATCTTCTTTATCATGCTAGGATTAACAGGAAAAAGCTAAAAATTTCAGAATTGCACTGTGCAATGTGGAGATATTACTGTTTGTGCATTTACAATATTCATTGATTTTTGCCATTGAAAAACGTCCAGAAATGTTTGAAGCTACTGACTGAATGAAAGGAGCTGGCATCTCACTCTCTTTGAATCTTCTTTATCATGCTAGGATTAGCAGGAAAAAGCTAAAAATTTCAGAATTGCACCGTGCAATGTGGAGATATTACTGTTTGTGCATTTACAATATTCATTGATTTTTGCCATTGAAAAACATGTTTTTCATATACCAGAAATGTTTGAAGCTACTGACTGAATGAAAGGAGCTGGCATCTCACTCTCTTTGAATCTTCTTTATCATGCTAGGATTAACAGGAAAAAGCTAAAAATTTCAGAATTGCACCTTGCAATGTGGAGATATTACTGTTTGTGCATTTACAATATTCATTGATTTTTGCCATTGAAAAACGTCCAGAAATGTTTGAAGCTACTGACTGAATGAAAGGAGCTGGCATCTCACTCTCTTTGAATCTTCTTTATCATGCTAGGATTAACAGGAAAAAGCAAAAAATTTCAGAATTGCACCTTGCAATGTGGAGATATTACTGTTTGTGCATTTACAATATTCATTGATTTTTGCCATTGAAAAACGTCCAGAAATGTTTGAAGCTACTGACTGAATGAAAGGAGCTGGCATCTCACTCTCTTTGAATCTTCTTTATCATGCTAGGATTAGCAGGAAAAAGCTAAAAATTTCAGAATTGCACCGTGCAATGTGGAGATATTACTGTTTGTGCATTTACAATATTCATTGATTTTTGCCATTGAAAAACATGTTTTTCATATACCAGAAATGTTTGAAGCTACTGACTGAATGAAAGGAGCTGGCATCTCACTCTCTTTGAATCTTCTTTATCATGCTAGGATTAACAGGAAAAAGCTAAAAATTTCAGAATTGCACCTTGCAATGTGGAGATATTACTGTTTGTGCATTTACAATATTCATTGATTTTTGCCATTGAAAAACGTCCAGAAATGTTTGAAGCTACTGACTGAATGAAAGGAGCTGGCATCTCACTCTCTTTGAATCTTCTTTATCATGCTAGGATTAACAGGAAAAAGCAAAAAATTTCAGAATTGCAACTTGCAATGTGGAGATATTACTGTTTGTGCATTTACAATATTCATTGATTTTTGCCATTGAAAAACGTCCAGAAATGTTTGAAGCTACTGACTGAATGAAAGGAGCTGGCATCTCACTCTCTTTGAATCTTCTTTATCATGCTAGGATTAGCAGGAAAAAGCAAAAAATTTCAGAATTGCACCGTGCAATGTGGAGATATTACTGTTTGTGCATTTACAATATTCATTGATTTTTGCCATTGAAAAACATGTTTTTCATATACCAGAAATGTTTGAAGCTACTGACTGAATGAAAGGAGCTGGCATCTCACTCTCTTTGAATCTTCTTTATCATGCTAGGATTAACAGGAAAAAGCAAAAAATTTCAGAATTGCACCTTGCAATGTGGAGATATTACTGTTTGTGCATTTACAATATTCATTGATTTTTGCCATTGAAAAACATGTTTTTCATATACCAGAAATGTTTGAAGCTACTGACTGAATGAAAGGAGCTGGCATCTCACTCTCTTTGAATCTTCTTTATCATGCTAGGATTAACAGGAAAAAGCAAAAAATTTCAGAATTGCACCGTGCAATGTGGAGATATTACTGTTTGTGCATTTACAATATTCATTGATTTTTGCCATTGAAAAACGTCCAGAAATGTTTGAAGCTACTGTCTGAATGAAAGGAGCTGGCATCTCACTCTCTTTGAATCTTCTTTATCATGCTAGGATTAGCAGGAAAAAGCAAAAAATTTCAGAATTGCACCGTGCAATGTGGAGATATTACTGTTTGTGCATTTACAATATTCATTGATTTTTGCCATTGAAAAACATGTTTTTCATATACCAGAAATGTTTGAAGCTACTGACTGAATGAAAGGAGCTGGCATCTCACTCTCTTTGAATCTTCTTTATCATGCTAGGATTAACAGGAAAAAGCAAAAAATTTCAGAATTGCACCGTGCAATGTGGAGATATTACTGTTTGTGCATTTACAATATTCATTGATTTTTGCCATTGAAAAACATGTTTTTCATATACCAGAAATGTTTGAAGCTACTGACTGAATGAAAGGAGCTGGCATCTCACTCTATTTGAATCTTCTTTATCATGCTAGGATTAGCAGGAAAAAGCAAAAAATTTCAGAATTGCACCTTGCAATGTGGAGATATTACTGTTTGTGCATTTACAATATTCATTGATTTTTGCCATTGAAAAACATGTTTTTCATATACCAGAAATGTTTGAAGCTACTGACTGAATGAAAGGAGCTGGCATCTCACTCTCTTTGAATCTTCTTTATCATGCTAGGATTAACAGGAAAAAGCTAAAAATTTCAGAATTGCACCTTGCAATGTGGAGATATTACTGTTTGTGCATTTACAATATTCATTGATTTTTGCCATTGAAAAACATGTTTTTCATATACCAGAAATGTTTGAAGCTACTGACTGAATGAAAGGAGCTGGCATCTCACTCTCTTTGAATCTTCTTTATCATGCTAGGATTAACAGGAAAAAGCTAAAAATTTCAGAATTGCACCGTGCAATGTGGAGATATTACTGTTTGTGCATTTACAATATTCATTGATTTTTGCCATTGAAAAACATGTTTTTCATATACCAGAAATGTTTGAAGCTACTGACTGAATGAAAGGAGCTGGCATCTCACTCTGAATCTTCTTTATCATGCTAGGATTAACAGGAAAAAGCTAAAAATTTCAGAATTGCACCTTGCAATGTGGAGATATTACTGTTTGTGCATTTACAATATTCATTGATTTTTGCCATTGAAAAACATGTTTTTCATATACCAGAAATGTTTGAAGCTACTGACTGAATGAAAGGAGCTGGCATCTCACTCTCTTTGAATCTTCTTTATCATGCTAGGATTAGCAGGAAAAAGCAAAAAATTTCAGAATTGCACCGTGCAATGTGGAGATATTACTGTTTGTGCATTTACAATATTCATTGATTTTTGCCATTGAAAAACATGTTTTTCATATACCAGAAATGTTTGAAGCTACTGACTGAATGAAAGGAGCTGGCATCTCACTCTCTTTGAATCTTCTTTATCATGCTAGGATTAGCAGGAAAAAGCTAAAAATTTCAGAATTGCACCTTGCAATGTGGAGATATTACTGTTTGTGCATTTACAATATTCATTGATTTTTGCCATTGAAAAACATGTTTTTCATATACCAGAAATGTTTGAAGCTACTGACTGAATGAAAGGAGCTGGCATCTCACTCTCTTTGAATCTTCTTTATCATGCTAGGATTAACAGGAAAAAGCTAAAAATTTCAGAATTGCACCTTGCAATGTGGAGATATTACTGTTTGTGCATTTACAATATTCATTGATTTTTGCCATTGAAAAACATGTTTTTCATATACCAGAAATGTTTGAAGCTACTGACTGAATGAAAGGAGCTGGCATCTCACTCTCTTTGAATCTTCTTTATCATGCTAGGATTAGCAGGAAAAAGCTAAAAATTTCAGAATTGCACCGTGCAATGTGGAGATATTACTGTTTGTGCATTTACAATATTCATTGATTTTTGCCATTGAAAAACATGTTTTTCATATACCAGAAATGTTTGAAGCTACTGACTGAATGAAAGGAGCTGGCATCTCACTCTCTTTGAATCTTCTTTATCATGCTAGGATTAACAGGAAAAAGCTAAAAATTTCAGAATTGCACCTTGCAATGTGGAGATATTACTGTTTGTGCATTTACAATATTCATTGATTTTTGCCATTGAAAAACATGTTTTTCATATACCAGAAATGTTTGAAGCTACTGACTGAATGAAAGGAGCTGGCATCTCACTCTCTTTGAATCTTCTTTATCATGCTAGGATTAGCAGGAAAAAGCAAAAAATTTCAGAATTGCACCGTGCAATGTGGAGATATTACTGTTTGTGCATTTACAATATTCATTGATTTTTGCCATTGAAAAACGTCCAGAAATGTTTGAAGCTACTGACTGAATGAAAGGAGCTGGCATCTCACTCTCTTTGAATCTTCTTTATCATGCTAGGATTAGCAGGAAAAAGCAAAAAATTTCAGAATTGCACCGTGCAATGTGGAGATATTACTGTTTGTGCATTTACAATATTCATTGATTTTTGCCATTGAAAAACATGTTTTTCATATACCAGAAATGTTTGAAGCTACTGACTGAATGAAAGGAGCTGGCATCTCACTCTCTTTGAATCTTCTTTATCATGCTAGGATTAACAGGAAAAAGCTAAAAATTTCAGAATTGCACCTTGCAATGTGGAGATATTACTGTTTGTGCATTTACAATATTCATTGATTTTTGCCATTGAAAAACATGTTTTTCATATACCAGAAATGTTTGAAGCTACTGACTGAATGAAAGGAGCTGGCATCTCACTCTCTTTGAATCTTCTTTATCATGCTAGGATTAGCAGGAAAAAGCAAAAAATTTCAGAATTGCACCGTGCAATGTGGAGATATTACTGTTTGTGCATTTACAATATTCATTGATTTTTGCCATTGAAAAACATGTTTTTCATATACCAGAAATGTTTGAAGCTACTGACTGAATGAAAGGAGCTGGCATCTCACTCTCTTTGAATCTTCTTTATCATGCTAGGATTAACAGGAAAAAGCTAAAAATTTCAGAATTGCACCTTGCAATGTGGAGATATTACTGTTTGTGCATTTACAATATTCATTGATTTTTGCCATTGAAAAACATGTTTTTCATATACCAGAAATGTTTGAAGCTACTGACTGAATGAAAGGAGCTGGCATCTCACTCTCTTTGAATCTTCTTTATCATGCTAGGATTAACAGGAAAAAGCAAAAAATTTCAGAATTGCACCTTGCAATGTGGAGATATTACTGTTTGTGCATTTACAATATTCATTGATTTTTGCCATTGAAAAACATGTTTTTCATATACCAGAAATGTTTGAAGCTACTGACTGAATGAAAGGAGCTGGCATCTCACTCTCTTTGAATCTTCTTTATCATGCTAGGATTAGCAGGAAAAAGCTAAAAATTTCAGAATTGCACCGTGCAATGTGGAGATATTACTGTTTGTGCATTTACAATATTCATTGATTTTTGCCATTGAAAAACATGTTTTTCATATACCAGAAATGTTTGAAGCTACTGACTGAATGAAAGGAGCTGGCATCTCACTCTCTTTGAATCTTCTTTATCATGCTAGGATTAACAGGAAAAAGCTAAAAATTTCAGAATTGCACCGTGCAATGTGGAGATATTACTGTTTGTGCATTTACAATATTCATTGATTTTTGCCATTGAAAAACGTCCAGAAATGTTTGAAGCTACTGACTGAATGAAAGGAGCTGGCATCTCACTCTCTTTGAATCTTCTTTATCATGCTAGGATTAACAGGAAAAAGCTAAAAATTTCAGAATTGCACCTTGCAATGTTGAGATATTACTGTTTGTGCATTTACAATATTCATTGATTTTTGCCATTGAAAAACATGTTTTTCATATACCAGAAATGTTTGAAGCTACTGACTGAATGAAAGGAGCTGGCATCTCACTCTCTTTGAATCTTCTTTATCATGCTAGGATTAGCAGGAAAAAGCAAAAAATTTCAGAATTGCACCTTGCAATGTGGAGATATTACTGTTTGTGCATTTACAATATTCATTGATTTTTGCCATTGAAAAATATGTTTTTCATATACCAGAAATGTTTGAAGCTACTGACTGAATGAAAGGAGCTGGCATCTCACTCTCTTTGAATCTTCTTTATCATGCTAGGATTAACAGGAAAAAGCTAAAAATTTCAGAATTGCACCTTGCAATGTGGAGATATTACTGTTTGTGCATTTACAATATTCATTGATTTTTGCCATTGAAAAACATGTTTTTCATATACCAGAAATGTTTGAAGCTACTGACTGAATGAAAGGAGCTGGCATCTCACTCTCTTTGAATCTTCTTTATCATGCTAGGATTAACAGGAAAAAGCAAAAAATTTCAGAATTGCACCGTGCAATGTGGAGATATTACTGTTTGTGCATTTACAATATTCATTGATTTTTGCCATTGAAAAACATGTTTTTCATATACCAGAAATGTTTGAAGCTACTGACTGAATGAAAGGAGCTGGCATCTCACTCTCTTTGAATCTTCTTTATCATGCTAGGATTAGCAGGAAAAAGCAAAAAATTTCAGAATTGCACCGTGCAATGTGGAGATATTACTGTTTGTGCATTTACAATATTCATTGATTTTTGCCATTGAAAAACATGTTTTTCATATACCAGAAATGTTTGAAGCTACTGACTGAATGAAAGGAGCTGGCATCTCACTCTCTTTGAATCTTCTTTATCATACTAGGATTAACAGGAAAAAGCTAAAAATTTCAGAATTGCACCTTGCAATGTGGAGATATTACTGTTTGTGCATTTACAATATTCATTGATTTTTGCCATTGAAAAACATGTTTTTCATATACCAGAAATGTTTGAAGCTACTGACTGAATGAAAGGAGCTGGCATCTCACTCTCTTTGAATCTTCTTTATCATGCTAGGATTAGCAGGAAAAAGCTAAAAATTTCAGAATTGCACCGTGCAATGTGGAGATATTACTGTTTGTGCATTTACAATATTCATTGATTTTTGCCATTGAAAAACATGTTTTTCATATACCAGAAATGTTTGAAGCTACTGACTGAATGAAAGGAGCTGGCATCTCACTCTCTTTGAATCTTCTTTATCATGCTAGGATTAGCAGGAAAAAGCAAAAAATTTCAGAATTGCACCTTGCAATGTGGAGATATTACTGTTTGTGCATTTACAATATTCATTGATTTTTGCCATTGAAAAACATGTTTTTCATATACCAGAAATGTTTGAAGCTACTGACTGAATGAAAGGAGCTGGCATCTCACTCTCTTTGAATCTTCTTTATCATGCTAGGATTAGCAGGAAAAAGCTAAAAATTTCAGAATTGCACCTTGCAATGTGGAGATATTACTGTTTGTGCATTTACAATATTCATTGATTTTTGCCATTGAAAAACATGTTTTTCATATACCAGAAATGTTTGAAGCTACTGACTGAATGAAAGGAGCTGGCATCTCACTCTCTTTGAATCTTCTTTATCATGCTAGGATTTGCAGGAAAAAGCTAAAAATTTCAGAATTGCACCGTGCAATGTGGAGATATTACTGTTTGTGCATTTACAATATTCATTGATTTTTGCCATTGAAAAACATGTTTTTCATATACCAGAAATGTTTGAAGCTACTGACTGAATGAAAGGAGCTGGCATCTCACTCTCTTTGAATCTTCTTTATCATGCTAGGATTAACAGGAAAAAGCTAAAAATTTCAGAATTGCACCTTGCAATGTGGAGATATTACTGTTTGTGCATTTACAATATTCATTGATTTTTGCCATTGAAAAACATGTTTTTCATATACCAGAAATGTTTGAAGCTACTGACTGAATGAAAGGAGCTGGCATCTCACTCTCTTTGAATCTTCTTTATCATGCTAGGATTAGCAGGAAAAAGCAAAAAATTTCAGAATTGCACCGTGCAATGTGGAGATATTACTGTTTGTGCATTTACAATATTCATTGATTTTTGCCATTGAAAAACGTCCAGAAATGTTTGAAGCTACTGACTGAATGAAAGGAGCTGGCATCTCACTCTCTTTGAATCTTCTTTATCATGCTAGGATTAGCAGGAAAAAGCAAAAAATTTCAGAATTGCACCGTGCAATGTGGAGATATTACTGTTTGTGCATTTACAATATTCATTGATTTTTGCCATTGAAAAACATGTTTTTCATATACCAGAAATGTTTGAAGCTACTGACTGAATGAAAGGAGCTGGCATCTCACTCTCTTTGAATCTTCTTTATCATGCTAGGATTAACAGGAAAAAGCTAAAAATTTCAGAATTGCACCGTGCAATGTGGAGATATTACTGTTTGTGCATTTACAATATTCATTGATTTTTGCCATTGAAAAACGTCCAGAAATGTTTGAAGCTACTGACTGAATGAAAGGAGCTGGCATCTCACTCTCTTTGAATCTTCTTTATCATGCTAGGATTAACAGGAAAAAGCTAAAAATTTCAGAATTGCACCTTGCAATGTGGAGATATTACTGTTTGTGCATTTACAATATTCATTGATTTTTGCCATTGAAAAACATGTTTTTCATATACCAGAAATGTTTGAAGCTACTGACTGAATGAAAGGAGCTGGCATCTCACTCTCTTTGAATCTTCTTTATCATGCTAGGATTAGCAGGAAAAAGCAAAAAATTTCAGAATTGCACCGTGCAATGTGGAGATATTACTGTTTGTGCATTTACAATATTCATTGATTTTTGCCATTGAAAAACATGTTTTTCATATACCAGAAATGTTTGAAGCTACTGACTGAATGAAAGGAGCTGGCATCTCACTCTCTTTGAATCTTCTTTATCATGCTAGGATTAACAGGAAAAAGCTAAAAATTTCAGAATTGCACCTTGCAATGTGGAGATATTACTGTTTGTGCATTTACAATATTCATTGATTTTTGCCATTGAAAAACATGTTTTTCATATACCAGAAATGTTTGAAGCTACTGACTGAATGAAAGGAGCTGGCATCTCACTCTCTTTGAATCTTATTTATCATGCTAGGATTAACAGGAAAAAGCTAAAAATTTCAGAATTGCACCTTGCAATGTGGAGATATTACTGTTTGTGCATTTACAATATTCATTGATTTTTGCCATTGAAAAACGTTTTTCATATACCAGAAATGTTTGAAGCTACTGACTGAATGAAAGGAGCTGGCATCTCACTCTCTTTGAATCTTCTTTATCATGCTAGGATTAACAGGAAAAAGCTAAAAATTTCAGAATTGCACCGTGCAATGTGGAGATATTACTGTTTGTGCATTTACAATATTCATTGATTTTTGCCATTGAAAAACATGTTTTTCATATACCAGAAATGTTTGAAGCTACTGACTGAATGAAAGGAGCTGGCATCTCACTCTCTTTGAATCTTCTTTATCATGCTAGGATTAACAGGAAAAAGCTAAAAATTTCAGAATTGCACCTTGCAATGTGGAGATATTACTGTTTGTGCATTTACAATATTCATTGATTTTTGCCATTGAAAAACATGTTTTTCATATACCAGAAATGTTTGAAGCTACTGACTGAATGAAAGGAGCTGGCATCTCACTCTCTTTGAATCTTCTTTATCATGCTAGGATTAGCAGGAAAAAGCAAAAAATTTCAGAATTGCACCGTGCAATGTGGAGATATTACTGTTTGTGCATTTACAATATTCATTGATTTTTGCCATTGAAAAACGTCCAGAAATGTTTGAAGCTACTGACTGAATGAAAGGAGCTGGCATCTCACTCTCTTTGAATCTTCTTTATCATGCTAGGATTAGCAGGAAAAAGCAAAAAATTTCAGAATTGCACCGTGCAATGTGGAGATATTACTGTTTGTGCATTTACAATATTCATTGATTTTTGCCATTGAAAAACATGTTTTTCATATACCAGAAATGTTTGAAGCTACTGACTGAATGAAAGGAGCTGGCATCTAACTCTCTTTGAATCTTCTTTATCATGCTAGGATTAGCAGGAAAAAGCAAAAAATTTCAGAATTGCACCTTGCAATGTGGAGATATTACTGTTTGTGCATTTACAATATTCATTGATTTTTGCCATTGAAAAACATGTTTTTCATATACCAGAAATGTTTGAAGCTACTGACTGAATGAAAGGAGCTGGCATCTCACTCTCTTTGAATCTTCTTTATCATGCTAGGATTAACAGGAAAAAGCTAAAAATTTCAGAATTGCACCGTGCAATGTGGAGATATTACTGTTTGTGCATTTACAATATTCATTGATTTTTGCCATTGAAAAACATGTTTTTCATATACCAGAAATGTTTGAAGCTACTGACTGAATGAAAGGAGCTGGCATCTCACTCTCTTTGAATCTTCTTTATCATGCTAGGATTAGCAGGAAAAAGCAAAAAATTTCAGAATTGCACCTTGCAATGTGGAGATATTACTGTTTGTGCATTTACAATATTCATTGATTTTTGCCATTGAAAAACATGTTTTTCATATACCAGAAATGTTTGAAGCTACTGACTGAATGAAAGGAGCTGGCATCTCACTCTCTTTGAATCTTCTTTATCATGCTAGGATTAGCAGGAAAAAGCTAAAAATTTCAGAATTGCACCTTGCAATGTGGAGATATTACTGTTTGTGCATTTACAATATTCATTGATTTTTGCCATTGAAAAACATGTTTTTCATATACCAGAAATGTTTGAAGCTACTGACTGAATGAAAGGAGCTGGCATCTCACTCTCTTTGAATCTTCTTTATCATGCTAGGATTAGCAGGAAAAAGCTAAAAATTTCAGAATTGCACCGTGCAATGTGGAGATATTACTGTTTGTGCATTTACAATATTCATTGATTTTTGCCATTGAAAAACATGTTTTTCATATACCAGAAATGTTTGAAGCTACTGACTGAATGAAAGGAGCTGGCATCTCACTCTCTTTGAATCTTCTTTATCATGCTAGGATTAACAGGAAAAAGCTAAAAATTTCAGAATTGCACCTTGCAATGTGGAGATATTACTGTTTGTGCATTTACAATATTCATTGATTTTTGCCATTGAAAAACATGTTTTTCATATACCAGAAATGTTTGAAGCTACTGACTGAATGAAAGGAGCTGGCATCTCACTCTCTTTGAATCTTCTTTATCATGCTAGGATTAGCAGGAAAAAGCAAAAAATTTCAGAATTGCACCGTGCAATGTGGAGATATTACTGTTTGTGCATTTACAATATTCATTGATTTTTGCCATTGAAAAACGTCCAGAAATGTTTGAAGCTACTGACTGAATGAAAGGAGCTGGCATCTCACTCTCTTTGAATCTTCTTTATCATGCTAGGATTAGCAGGAAAAAGCAAAAAATTTCAGAATTGCACCGTGCAATGTGGAGATATTACTGTTTGTGCATTTACAATATTCATTGATTTTTGCCATTGAAAAACATGTTTTTCATATACCAGAAATGTTTGAAGCTACTGACTGAATGAAAGGAGCTGGCATCTCACTCTCTTTGAATCTTCTTTATCATGCTAGGATTAACAGGAAAAAGCTAAAAATTTCAGAATTGCACCGTGCAATGTGGAGATATTACTGTTTGTGCATTTACAATATTCATTGATTTTTGCCATTGAAATACGTCCAGAAATGTTTGAAGCTACTGACTGAATGAAAGGAGCTGGCATCTCACTCTCTTTGAATCTTCTTTATCATGCTAGGATTAACAGGAAAAAGCTAAAAATTTCAGAATTGCACCTTGCAATGTGGAGATATTACTGTTTGTGCATTTACAATATTCATTGATTTTTGCCATTGAAAAACATGTTTTTCATATACCAGAAATGTTTGAAGCTACTGACTGAATGAAAGGAGCTGGCATCTCACTCTCTTTGAATCTTCTTTATCATGCTAGGATTAGCAGGAAAAAGCAAAAAATTTCAGAATTGCACCGTGCAATGTGGAGATATTACTGTTTGTGCATTTACAATATTCATTGATTTTTGCCATTGAAAAACATGTTTTTCATATACCAGAAATGTTTGAAGCTACTGACTGAATGAAAGGAGCTGGCATCTCACTCTCTTTGAATCTTCTTTATCATGCTAGGATTAACAGGAAAAAGCTAAAAATTTCAGAATTGCACCTTGCAATGTGGAGATATTACTGTTTGTGCATTTACAATATTCATTGATTTTTGCCATTGAAAAACATGTTTTTCATATACCAGAAATGTTTGAAGCTACTGACTGAATGAAAGGAGCTGGCATCTCACTCTCTTTGAATCTTATTTATCATGCTAGGATTAACAGGAAAAAGCTAAAAATTTCAGAATTGCACCTTGCAATGTGGAGATATTACTGTTTGTGCATTTACAATATTCATTGATTTTTGCCATTGAAAAACGTTTTTCATATACCAGAAATGTTTGAAGCTACTGACTGAATGAAAGGAGCTGGCATCTCACTCTCTTTGAATCTTCTTTATCATGCTAGGATTAACAGGAAAAAGCTAAAAATTTCAGAATTGCACCGTGCAATGTGGAGATATTACTGTTTGTGCATTTACAATATTCATTGATTTTTGCCATTGAAAAACATGTTTTTCATATACCAGAAATGTTTGAAGCTACTGACTGAATGAAAGGAGCTGGCATCTCACTCTCTTTGAATCTTCTTTATCATGCTAGGATTAACAGGAAAAAGCTAAAAATTTCAGAATTGCACCTTGCAATGTGGAGATATTACTGTTTGTGCATTTACAATATTCATTGATTTTTGCCATTGAAAAACATGTTTTTCATATACCAGAAATGTTTGAAGCTACTGACTGAATGAAAGGAGCTGGCATCTCACTCTCTTTGAATCTTCTTTATCATGCTAGGATTAGCAGGAAAAAGCAAAAAATTTCAGAATTGCACCGTGCAATGTGGAGATATTACTGTTTGTGCATTTACAATATTCATTGATTTTTGCCATTGAAAAACGTCCAGAAATGTTTGAAGCTACTGACTGAATGAAAGGAGCTGGCATCTCACTCTCTTTGAATCTTCTTTATCATGCTAGGATTAGCAGGAAAAAGCAAAAAATTTCAGAATTGCACCGTGCAATGTGGAGATATTACTGTTTGTGCATTTACAATATTCATTGATTTTTGCCATTGAAAAACATGTTTTTCATATACCAGAAATGTTTGAAGCTACTGACTGAATGAAAGGAGCTGGCATCTAACTCTCTTTGAATCTTCTTTATCATGCTAGGATTAGCAGGAAAAAGCAAAAAATTTCAGAATTGCACCTTGCAATGTGGAGATATTACTGTTTGTGCATTTACAATATTCATTGATTTTTGCCATTGAAAAACATGTTTTTCATATACCAGAAATGTTTGAAGCTACTGACTGAATGAAAGGAGCTGGCATCTCACTCTCTTTGAATCTTCTTTATCATGCTAGGATTAACAGGAAAAAGCTAAAAATTTCAGAATTGCACCGTGCAATGTGGAGATATTACTGTTTGTGCATTTACAATATTCATTGATTTTTGCCATTGAAAAATGTCCAGAAATGTTTGAAGCTACTGACTGAATGAAAGGAGCTGGCATCTCACTCTCTTTGAATCTTCTTTATCATGCTAGGATTAACAGGAAAAAGCTAAAAATTTCAGAATTGCACCTTGCAATGTGGAGATATTACTGTTTGTGCATTTACAATATTCATTGATTTTTGCCATTGAAAAACATGTTTTTCATATACCAGAAATGTTTGAAGCTACTGACTGAATGAAAGGAGCTGGCATCTCACTCTCTTTGAATCTTCTTTATCATGCTAGGATTAGCAGGAAAAAGCAAAAAATTTCAGAATTGCACCGTGCAATGTGGAGATATTACTGTTTGTGCATTTACAATATTCATTGATTTTTGCCATTGAAAAACATGTTTTTCATATACCAGAAATGTTTGAAGCTACTGACTGAATGAAAGGAGCTGGCATCACTCTCTTTGAATCTTCTTTATCATGCTAGGATTAACAGGAAAAAGCTAAAAATTTCAGAATTGCACCTTGCAATGTGGAGATATTACTGTTTGTGCATTTACAATATTCATTGATTTTTGCCATTGAAAAACGTTTTTCATATACCAGAAATGTTTGAAGCTACTGACTGAATGAAAGGAGCTGGCATCTCACTCTCTTTGAATCTTCTTTATCATGCTAGGATTAACAGGAAAAAGCTAAAAATTTCAGAATTGCACCTTGCAATGTGGAGATATTACTGTTTGTGCATTTACAATATTCATTGATTTTTGCCATTGAAAAACATGTTTTTCATATACCAGAAATGTTTGAAGCTACTGACTGAATGAAAGGAGCTGGCATCTCACTCTCTTTGAATCTTCTTTATCATGCTAGGATTAGCAGGAAAAAGCAAAAAATTTCAGAATTTCACCGTGCAATGTGGAGATATTACTGTTTGTGCATTTACAATATTCATTGATTTTTGCCATTGAAAAACATGTTTTTCATATACCAGAAATGTTTGAAGCTACTGACTGAATGAAAGGAGCTGGCATCTCACTCTCTTTGAATCTTCTTTATCATGCTAGGATTAGCAGGAAAAAGCAAAAAATTTCAGAATTGCACCGTGCAATGTGGAGATATTACTGTTTGTGCATTTACAATATTCATTGATTTTTGCCATTGAAAAACATGTTTTTCATATACCAGAAATGTTTGAAGCTACTGACTGAATGAAAGGAGCTGGCATCTCACTCTCTTTGAATCTTCTTTATCATGCTAGGATTAGCAGGAAAAAGCAAAAAATTTCAGAATTTCACCGTGCAATGTGGAGATATTACTGTTTGTGCATTTACAATATTCATTGATTTTTGCCATTGAAAAACATGTTTTTCATATACCAGAAATGTTTGAAGCTACTGACTGAATGAAAGGAGCTGGCATCTCACTCTCTTTGAATCTTCTTTATCATGCTAGGATTAGCAGGAAAAAGCAAAAAATTTCAGAATTGCACCGTGCAATGTGGAGATATTACTGTTTGTGCATTTACAATATTCATTGATTTTTGCCATTGAAAAACATGTTTTTCATATACCAGAAATGTTTGAAGCTACTGACTGAATGAAAGGAGCTGGCATCTCACTCTCTTTGAATCTTCTTTATCATGCTAGGATTAGCAGGAAAAAGCAAAAAATTTCAGAATTGCACCTTGCAATGTGGAGATATTACTGTTTGTGCATTTACAATATTCATTGATTTTTGCCATTGAAAAACATGTTTTTCATATACCAGAAATGTTTGAAGCTACTGA
Source organism: Phyllobates terribilis (assembly GCF_046119375.1). Lineage (NCBI taxonomy): Eukaryota > Metazoa > Chordata > Amphibia > Anura > Dendrobatidae > Phyllobates > Phyllobates terribilis. The sequence goes on along the minus strand of NW_027368751.1, from coordinate 18,518 downwards.
CTGAATGAAAGGAGCTGGCATCTCACTCTCTTTGAATCTTCTTTATCATGCTAGGATTAACAGGAAAAAGCTAAAAATTTCAGAATTGCACCTTGCAATGTGGAGATATTACTGTTTGTGCATTTACAATATTCATTGATTTTTGCCATTGAAAAACATGTTTTTCATATACCAGAAATGTTTGAAGCTACTGACTGAATGAAAGGAGCTGGCATCTCACTCTCTTTGAATCTTCTTTATCATGCTAGGATTAGCAGGAAAAAGCAAAAAATTTCAGAATTGCACCGTGCAATGTGGAGATATTACTGTTTGTGCATTTACAATATTCATTGATTTTTGCCATTGAAAAACATGTTTTTCATATACCAGAAATGTTTGAAGCTACTGACTGAATGAAAGGAGCTGGCATCTCACTCTCTTTGAATCTTCTTTATCATGCTAGGATTAACAGGAAAAAGCTAAAAATTTCAGAATTGCACCTTGCAATGTGGAGATATTACTGTTTGTGCATTTACAATATTCATTGATTTTTGCCATTGAAAAACATGTTTTTCATATACCAGAAATGTTTGAAGCTACTGACTGAATGAAAGGAGCTGGCATCTCACTCTCTTTGAATCTTCTTTATCATGCTAGGATTAACAGGAAAAAGCAAAAAATTTCAGAATTGCACCGTGCAATGTGGAGATATTACTGTTTGTGCATTTACAATATTCATTGATTTTTGCCATTGAAAAACGTCCAGAAATGTTTGAAGCTACTGACTGAATGAAAGGAGCTGGCATCTCACTCTCTTTGAATCGTCTTTATCATGCTAGGATTAGCAGGAAAAAGCAAAAAATTTCAGAATTGCACCGTGCAATGTGGAGATATTACTGTTTGTGCATTTACAATATTCATTGATTTTTGCCATTGAAAAACATGTTTTTCATATACCAGAAATGTTTGAAGCTACTGACTGAATGAAAGGAGCTGGCATCTCACTCTCTTTGAATCTTCTTTATCATGCTAGGATTAACAGGAAAAAGCAAAAAATTTCAGAATTGCACCGTGCAATGTGGAGATATTACTGTTTGTGCATTTACAATATTCATTGATTTTTGCCATTGAAAAACGTCCAGAAGTGTTTGAAGCTACTGACTGAATGAAAGGAGCTGGCATCTCACTCTCTTTGAATCTTCTTTATCATGCTAGGATTAGCAGGAAAAAGCTAAAAATTTCAGAATTGCACCGTGCAATGTGGAGATATTACTGTTTGTGCATTTACAATATTCATTGATTTTTGCCATTGAAAAACATGTTTTTCATATACCAGAAATGTTTGAAGCTACTGACTGAATGAAAGGAGCTGGCATCTCACTCTCTTTGAATCTTCTTTATCATGCTAGGATTAACAGGAAAAAGCTAAAAATTTCAGAATTGCACCTTGCAATGTGGAGATATTACTGTTTGTGCATTTACAATATTCATTGATTTTTGCCATTGAAAAACGTCCAGAAATGTTTGAAGCTACTGACTGAATGAAAGGAGCTGGCATCTCACTCTCTTTGAATCTTCTTTATCATGCTAGGATTAACAGGAAAAAGCAAAAAATTTCAGAATTGCACCTTGCAATGTGGAGATATTACTGTTTGTGCATTTACAATATTCATTGATTTTTGCCATTGAAAAACGTCCAGAAATGTTTGAAGCTACTGACTGAATGAAAGGAGCTGGCATCTCACTCTCTTTGAATCTTCTTTATCATGCTAGGATTAGCAGGAAAAAGCAAAAAATTTCAGAATTGCACCGTGCAATGTGGAGATATTACTGTTTGTGCATTTACAATATTCATTGATTTTTGCCATTGAAAAACATGTTTTTCATATACCAGAAATGTTTGAAGCTACTGACTGAATGAAAGGAGCTGGCATCTCACTCTCTTTGAATCTTCTTTATCATGCTAGGATTAACAGGAAAAAGCAAAAAATTTCAGAATTGCACCTTGCAATGTGGAGATATTACTGTTTGTGCATTTACAATATTCATTGATTTTTGCCATTGAAAAACATGTTTTTCATATACCAGAAATGTTTGAAGCTACTGACTGAATGAAAGGAGCTGGCATCTCACTCTCTTTGAATCTTCTTTATCATGCTAGGATTAACAGGAAAAAGCAAAAAATTTCAGAATTGCACCGTGCAATGTGGAGATATTACTGTTTGTGCATTTACAATATTCATTGATTTTTGCCATTGAAAAACGTCCAGAAATGTTTGAAGCTACTGACTGAATGAAAGGAGCTGGCATCTCACTCTCTTTGAATCTTCTTTATCATGCTAGGATTAGCAGGAAAAAGCAAAAAATTTCAGAATTGCACCGTGCAATGTGGAGATATTACTGTTTGTGCATTTACAATATTCATTGATTTTTGCCATTGAAAAACATGTTTTTCATATACCAGAAATGTTTGAAGCTACTGACTGAATGAAAGGAGCTGGCATCTCACTCTCTTTGAATCTTCTTTATCATGCTAGGATTAGCAGGAAAAAGCAAAAAATTTCAGAATTGCACCGTGCAATGTGGAGATATTACTGTTTGTGCATTTACAATATTCATTGATTTTTGCCATTGAAAAACGTCCAGAAATGTTTGAAGCTACTGACTGAATGAAAGGAGCTGGCATCTCACTCTCTTTGAATCTTCTTTATCATGCTAGGATTAGCAGGAAAAAGCAAAAAATTTCAGAATTGCACCGTGCAATGTGGAGATATTACTGTTTGTGCATTTACAATATTCATTGATTTTTGCCATTGAAAAACATGTTTTTCATATACCAGAAATGTTTGAAGCTACTGACTGAATGAAAGGAGCTGGCATCTAACTCTCTTTGAATCTTCTTTATCATGCTAGGATTAGCAGGAAAAAGCAAAAAATTTCAGAATTGCACCTTGCAATGTGGAGATATTACTGTTTGTGCATTTACAATATTCATTGATTTTTGCCATTGAAAAACATGTTTTTCATATACCAGAAATGTTTGAAGCTACTGACTGAATGAAAGGAGCTGGCATCTCACTCTCTTTGAATCTTCTTTATCATGCTAGGATTAACAGGAAAAAGCTAAAAATTTCAGAATTGCACCGTGCAATGTGGAGATATTACTGTTTGTGCATTTACAATATTCATTGATTTTTGCCATTGAAAAATGTCCAGAAATGTTTGAAGCTACTGACTGAATGAAAGGAGCTGGCATCTCACTCTCTTTGAATCTTCTTTATCATGCTAGGATTAACAGGAAAAAGCTAAAAATTTCAGAATTGCACCTTGCAATGTGGAGATATTACTGTTTGTGCATTTACAATATTCATTGATTTTTGCCATTGAAAAACATGTTTTTCATATACCAGAAATGTTTGAAGCTACTGACTGAATGAAAGGAGCTGGCATCTCACTCTCTTTGAATCTTCTTTATCATGCTAGGATTAGCAGGAAAAAGCAAAAAATTTCAGAATTGCACCGTGCAATGTGGAGATATTACTGTTTGTGCATTTACAATATTCATTGATTTTTGCCATTGAAAAACATGTTTTTCATATACCAGAAATGTTTGAAGCTACTGACTGAATGAAAGGAGCTGGCATCACTCTCTTTGAATCTTCTTTATCATGCTAGGATTAACAGGAAAAAGCTAAAAATTTCAGAATTGCACCTTGCAATGTGGAGATATTACTGTTTGTGCATTTACAATATTCATTGATTTTTGCCATTGAAAAACGTTTTTCATATACCAGAAATGTTTGAAGCTACTGACTGAATGAAAGGAGCTGGCATCTCACTCTCTTTGAATCTTCTTTATCATGCTAGGATTAACAGGAAAAAGCTAAAAATTTCAGAATTGCACCTTGCAATGTGGAGATATTACTGTTTGTGCATTTACAATATTCATTGATTTTTGCCATTGAAAAACATGTTTTTCATAAACCAGAAATGTTTGAAGCTACTGACTGAATGAAAGGAGCTGGCATCTCACTCTCTTTGAATCTTCTTTATCATGCTAGGATTAGCAGGAAAAAGCAAAAAATTTCAGAATTTCACCGTGCAATGTGGAGATATTACTGTTTGTGCATTTACAATATTCATTGATTTTTGCCATTGAAAAACATGTTTTTCATATACCAGAAATGTTTGAAGCTACTGACTGAATGAAAGGAGCTGGCATCTCACTCTCTTTGAATCTTCTTTATCATGCTAGGATTAGCAGGAAAAAGCAAAAAATTTCAGAATTGCACCGTGCAATGTGGAGATATTACTGTTTGTGCATTTACAATATTCATTGATTTTTGCCATTGAAAAACATGTTTTTCATATACCAGAAATGTTTGAAGCTACTGACTGAATGAAAGGAGCTGGCATCTCACTCTCTTTGAATCTTCTTTATCATGCTAGGATTAGCAGGAAAAAGCAAAAAATTTCAGAATTTCACCGTGCAATGTGGAGATATTACTGTTTGTGCATTTACAATATTCATTGATTTTTGCCATTGAAAAACATGTTTTTCATATACCAGAAATGTTTGAAGCTACTGACTGAATGAAAGGAGCTGGCATCTCACTCTCTTTGAATCTTCTTTATCATGCTAGGATTAGCAGGAAAAAGCAAAAAATTTCAGAATTGCACCGTGCAATGTGGAGATATTACTGTTTGTGCATTTACAATATTCATTGATTTTTGCCATTGAAAAACATGTTTTTCATATACCAGAAATGTTTGAAGCTACTGACTGAATGAAAGGAGCTGGCATCTCACTCTCTTTGAATCTTCTTTATCATGCTAGGATTAGCAGGAAAAAGCAAAAAATTTCAGAATTGCACCTTGCAATGTGGAGATATTACTGTTTGTGCATTTACAATATTCATTGATTTTTGCCATTGAAAAACATGTTTTTCATATACCAGAAATGTTTGAAGCTACTGACTGAATGAAAGGAGCTGGCATCTCACTCTCTTTGAATCTTCTTTATCATGCTAGGATTAACAGGAAAAAGCTAAAAATTTCAGAATTGCACCTTGCAATGTGGAGATATTACTGTTTGTGCATTTACAATATTCATTGATTTTTGCCATTGAAAAACATGTTTTTCATATACCAGAAATGTTTGAAGCTACTGACTGAATGAAAGGAGCTGGCATCTCACTCTCTTTGAATCTTCTTTATCATGCTAGGATTAGCAGGAAAAAGCAAAAAATTTCAGAATTGCACCGTGCAATGTGGAGATATTACTGTTTGTGCATTTACAATATTCATTGATTTTTGCCATTGAAAAACATGTTTTTCATATACCAGAAATGTTTGAAGCTACTGACTGAATGAAAGGAGCTGGCATCTCACTCTCTTTGAATCTTCTTTATCATGCTAGGATTAACAGGAAAAAGCTAAAAATTTCAGAATTGCACCTTGCAATGTGGAGATATTACTGTTTGTGCATTTACAATATTCATTGATTTTTGCCATTGAAAAACATGTTTTTCATATACCAGAAATGTTTGAAGCTACTGACTGAATGAAAGGAGCTGGCATCTCACTCTCTTTGAATCTTCTTTATCATGCTAGGATTAACAGGAAAAAGCAAAAAATTTCAGAATTGCACCGTGCAATGTGGAGATATTACTGTTTGTGCATTTACAATATTCATTGATTTTTGCCATTGAAAAACGTCCAGAAATGTTTGAAGCTACTGACTGAATGAAAGGAGCTGGCATCTCACTCTCTTTGAATCGTCTTTATCATGCTAGGATTAGCAGGAAAAAGCAAAAAATTTCAGAATTGCACCGTGCAATGTGGAGATATTACTGTTTGTGCATTTACAATATTCATTGATTTTTGCCATTGAAAAACATGTTTTTCATATACCAGAAATGTTTGAAGCTACTGACTGAATGAAAGGAGCTGGCATCTCACTCTCTTTGAATCTTCTTTATCATGCTAGGATTAACAGGAAAAAGCAAAAAATTTCAGAATTGCACCGTGCAATGTGGAGATATTACTGTTTGTGCATTTACAATATTCATTGATTTTTGCCATTGAAAAACGTCCAGAAATGTTTGAAGCTACTGACTGAATGAAAGGAGCTGGCATCTCACTCTCTTTGAATCTTCTTTATCATGCTAGGATTAGCAGGAAAAAGCTAAAAATTTCAGAATTGCACCGTGCAATGTGGAGATATTACTGTTTGTGCATTTACAATATTCATTGATTTTTGCCATTGAAAAACATGTTTTTCATATACCAGAAATGTTTGAAGCTACTGACTGAATGAAAGGAGCTGGCATCTCACTCTCTTTGAATCTTCTTTATCATGCTAGGATTAACAGGAAAAAGCTAAAAATTTCAGAATTGCACCTTGCAATGTGGAGATATTACTGTTTGTGCATTTACAATATTCATTGATTTTTGCCATTGAAAAACGTCCAGAAATGTTTGAAGCTACTGACTGAATGAAAGGAGCTGGCATCTCACTCTCTTTGAATCTTCTTTATCATGCTAGGATTAACAGGAAAAAGCAAAAAATTTCAGAATTGCACCTTGCAATGTGGAGATATTACTGTTTGTGCATTTACAATATTCATTGATTTTTGCCATTGAAAAACGTCCAGAAATGTTTGAAGCTACTGACTGAATGAAAGGAGCTGGCATCTCACTCTCTTTGAATCTTCTTTATCATGCTAGGATTAGCAGGAAAAAGCAAAAAATTTCAGAATTGCACCGTGCAATGTGGAGATATTACTGTTTGTGCATTTACAATATTCATTGATTTTTGCCATTGAAAAACATGTTTTTCATATACCAGAAATGTTTGAAGCTACTGACTGAATGAAAGGAGCTGGCATCTCACTCTCTTTGAATCTTCTTTATCATGCTAGGATTAACAGGAAAAAGCAAAAAATTTCAGAATTGCACCTTGCAATGTGGAGATATTACTGTTTGTGCATTTACAATATTCATTGATTTTTGCCATTGAAAAACATGTTTTTCATATACCAGAAATGTTTGAAGCTACTGACTGAATGAAAGGAGCTGGCATCTCACTCTCTTTGAATCTTCTTTATCATGCTAGGATTAACAGGAAAAAGCAAAAAATTTCAGAATTGCACCGTGCAATGTGGAGATATTACTGTTTGTGCATTTACAATATTCATTGATTTTTGCCATTGAAAAACGTCCAGAAATGTTTGAAGCTACTGACTGAATGAAAGGAGCTGGCATCTCACTCTCTTTGAATCTTCTTTATCATGCTAGGATTAGCAGGAAAAAGCAAAAAATTTCAGAATTGCACCGTGCAATGTGGAGATATTACTGTTTGTGCATTTACAATATTCATTGATTTTTGCCATTGAAAAACATGTTTTTCATATACCAGAAATGTTTGAAGCTACTGACTGAATGAAAGGAGCTGGCATCTCACTCTCTTTGAATCTTCTTTATCATGCTAGGATTAACAGGAAAAAGCAAAAAATTTCAGAATTGCACCGTGCAATGTGGAGATATTACTGTTTGTGCATTTACAATATTCATTGATTTTTGCCATTGAAAAACATGTTTTTCATATACCAGAAATGTTTGAAGCTACTGACTGAATGAAAGGAGCTGGCATCTCACTCTCTTTGAATCTTCTTTATCATGCTAGGATTAGCAGGAAAAAGCAAAAAATTTCAGAATTGCACCTTGCAATGTGGAGATATTACTGTTTGTGCATTTACAATATTCATTGATTTTTGCCATTGAAAAACATGTTTTTCATATACCAGAAATGTTTGAAGCTACTGACTGAATGAAAGGAGCTGGCATCTCACTCTCTTTGAATCTTCTTTATCATGCTAGGATTAACAGGAAAAAGCAAAAAATTTCAGAATTGCACCGTGCAATGTGGAGATATTACTGTTTGTGCATTTACAATATTCATTGATTTTTGCCATTGAAAAACATGTTTTTCATATACCAGAAATGTTTGAAGCTACTGACTGAATGAAAGGAGCTGGCATCTCACTCTCTTTGAATCTTCTTTATCATGCTAGGATTAACAGGAAAAAGCTAAAAATTTCAGAATTGCACCTTGCAATGTGGAGATATTACTGTTTGTGCATTTACAATATTCATTGATTTTTGCCATTGAAAAACGTTTTTCATATACCAGAAATGTTTGAAGCTACTGACTGAATGAAAGGAGCTGGCATCTCACTCTCTTTGAATCTTCTTTATCATGCTAGGATTAACAGGAAAAAGCTAAAAATTTCAGAATTGCACCGTGCAATGTGGAGATATTACTGTTTGTGCATTTACAATATTCATTGATTTTTGCCATTGAAAAACATGTTTTTCATATACCAGAAATGTTTGAAGCTACTGACTGAATGAAAGGAGCTGGCATCTCACTCTCTTTGAATCTTCTTTATCATGCTAGGATTAACAGGAAAAAGCTAAAAATTTCAGAATTGCACCTTGCAATGTGGAGATATTACTGTTTGTGCATTTACAATATTCATTGATTTTTGCCATTGAAAAACATGTTTTTCATATACCAGAAATGTTTGAAGCTACTGACTGAATGAAAGGAGCTGGCATCTCACTCTCTTTGAATCTTCTTTATCATGCTAGGATTAGCAGGAAAAAGCAAAAAATTTCAGAATTGCACCGTGCAATGTGGAGATATTACTGTTTGTGCATTTACAATATTCATTGATTTTTGCCATTGAAAAACATGTTTTTCATATACCAGAAATGTTTGAAGCTACTGACTGAATGAAAGGAGCTGGCATCTCACTCTCTTTGAATCTTCTTTATCATGCTAGGATTAGCAGGAAAAAGCTAAAAATTTCAGAATTGCACCTTGCAATGTGGAGATATTACTGTTTGTGCATTTACAATATTCATTGATTTTTGCCATTGAAAAACATGTTTTTCATATACCAGAAATGTTTGAAGCTACTGACTGAATGAAAGGAGCTGGCATCTCACTCTCTTTGAATCTTCTTTATCATGCTAGGATTAACAGGAAAAAGCTAAAAATTTCAGAATTGCACCTTGCAATGTGGAGATATTACTGTTTGTGCATTTACAATATTCATTGATTTTTGCCATTGAAAAACATGTTTTTCATATACCAGAAATGTTTGAAGCTACTGACTGAATGAAAGGAGCTGGCATCTCACTCTCTTTGAATCTTCTTTATCATGCTAGGATTAACAGGAAAAAGCTAAAAATTTCAGAATTGCACCTTGCAATGTGGAGATATTACTGTTTGTGCATTTACAATATTCATTGATTTTTGCCATTGAAAAACATGTTTTTCATATACCAGAAATGTTTGAAGCTACTGACTGAATGAAAGGAGCTGGCATCTCACTCTCTTTGAATCTTCTTTATCATGCTAGGATTAGCAGGAAAAAGCTAAAAATTTCAGAATTGCACCGTGCAATGTGGAGATATTACTGTTTGTGCATTTACAATATTCATTGATTTTTGCCATTGAAAAACATGTTTTTCATATACCAGAAATGTTTGAAGCTACTGACTGAATGAAAGGAGCTGGCATCTCACTCTCTTTGAATCTTCTTTATCATGCTAGGATTAGCAGGAAAAAGCAAAAAAATTCAGAATTGCACCGTGCAATGTGGAGATATTACTGTTTGTGCATTTACAATATTCATTGATTTTTGCCATTGAAAAACGTCCAGAAATGTTTGAAGCTACTGACTGAATGAAAGGAGCTGGCATCTCACTCTCTTTGAATCTTCTTTATCATGCTAGGATTAGCAGGAAAAAGCAAAAAATTTCAGAATTGCACCGTGCAATGTGGAGATATTACTGTTTGTGCATTTACAATATTCATTGATTTTTGCCATTGAAAAACATGTTTTTCATATACCAGAAATGTTTGAAGCTACTGACTGAATGAAAGGAGCTGGCATCTCACTCTCTTTGAATCTTCTTTATCATGCTAGGATTAGCAGGAAAAAGCAAAAAATTTCAGAATTGCACCTTGCAATGTGGAGATATTACTGTTTGTGCATTTACAATATTCATTGATTTTTGCCATTGAAAAACATGTTTTTCATATACCAGAAATGTTTGAAGCTACTGACTGAATGAAAGGAGCTGGCATCTCACTCTCTTTGAATCTTCTTTATCATGCTAGGATTAACAGGAAAAAGCTAAAAATTTCAGAATTGCACCGTGCAATGTGGAGATATTACTGTTTGTGCATTTACAATATTCATTGATTTTTGCCATTGAAAAACATGTTTTTCATATACCAGAAATGTTTGAAGCTACTGACTGAATGAAAGGAGCTGGCATCTCACTCTCTTTGAATCTTCTTTATCATGCTAGGATTAACAGGAAAAAGCTAAAAATTTCAGAATTGCACCGTGCAATGTGGAGATATTACTGTTTGTGCATTTACAATATTCATTGATTTTTGCCATTGAAAAACATGTTTTTCATATACCAGAAATGTTTGAAGCTACTGACTGAATGAAAGGAGCTGGCATCTCACTCTCTTTGAATCTTCTTTATCATGCTAGGATTAGCAGGAAAAAGCTAAAAATTTCAGAATTGCACCTTGCAATGTGGAGATATTACTGTTTGTGCATTTACAATATTCATTGATTTTTGCCATTGAAAAACGTCCAGAAATGTTTGAAGCTACTGACTGAATGAAAGGAGCTGGCATCTCACTCTCTTTGAATCTTCTTTATCATGCTAGGATTAACAGGAAAAAGCTAAAAATTTCAGAATTGCACCTTGCAATGTGGAGATATTACTGTTTGTGCATTTACAATATTCATTGATTTTTGCCATTGAAAAACATGTTTTTCATATACCAGAAATGTTTGAAGCTACTGACTGAATGAAAGGAGCTGGCATCTCACTCTCTTTGAATCTTCTTTATCATGCTAGGATTAGCAGGAAAAAGCAAAAAATTTCAGAATTGCACTGTGCAATGTGGAGATATTACTGTTTGTGCATTTACAATATTCATTGATTTTTGCCATTGAAAAACATGTTTTTCATATACCAGAAATGTTTGAAGCTACTGACTGAATGAAAGGAGCTGGCATCTCACTCTCTTTGAATCTTCTTTATCATGCTAGGATTAACAGGAAAAAGCTAAAAATTTCAGAATTGCACCTTGCAATGTGGAGATATTACTGTTTGTGCATTTACAATATTCATTGATTTTTGCCATTGAAAAACGTCCAGAAATGTTTGAAGCTACTGACTGAATGAAAGGAGCTGGCATCTCACTCTGAATCTTCTTTATCATGCTAGGATTAACAGGAAAAAGCTAAAAATTTCAGAATTGCACCGTGCAATGTGGAGATATTACTGTTTGTGCATTTACAATATTCATTGATTTTTGCCATTGAAAAACATGTTTTTCATATACCAGAAATGTTTGAAGCTACTGACTGAATGAAAGGAGCTGGCATCTCACTCTCTTTGAATCTTCTTTATCATGCTAGGATTAGCAGGAAAAAGCTAAAAATTTCAGAATTGCACCTTGCAATGTGGAGATATTACTGTTTGTGCATTTACAATATTCATTGATTTTTGCCATTGAAAAACGTCCAGAAATGTTTGAAGCTACTGACTGAATGAAAGGAGCTGGCATCTCACTCTCTTTGAATCTTCTTTATCATGCTAGGATTAACAGGAAAAAGCTAAAAATTTCAGAATTGCACCTTGCAATGTGGAGATATTACTGTTTGTGCATTTACAATATTCATTGATTTTTGCCATTGAAAAACATGTTTTTCATATACCAGAAATGTTTGAAGCTACTGACTGAATGAAAGGAGCTGGCATCTCACTCTCTTTGAATCTTCTTTATCATGCTAGGATTAGCAGGAAAAAGCAAAAAATTTCAGAATTGCACCGTGCAATGTGGAGATATTACTGTTTGTGCATTTACAATATTCATTGATTTTTGCCATTGAAAAACATGTTTTTCATATACCAGAAATGTTTGAAGCTACTGACTGAATGAAAGGAGCTGGCATCTCACTCTCTTTGAATCTTCTTTATCATGCTAGGATTAACAGGAAAAAGCTAAAAATTTCAGAATTGCACCTTGCAATGTGGAGATATTACTGTTTGTGCATTTACAATATTCATTGATTTTTGCCATTGAAAAACGTCCAGAAATGTTTGAAGCTACTGACTGAATGAAAGGAGCTGGCATCTCACTCTCTTTGAATCTTCTTTATCATGCTAGGATTAACAGGAAAAAGCTAAAAATTTCAGAATTGCACCGTGCAATGTGGAGATATTACTGTTTGTGCATTTACAATATTCATTGATTTTTGCCATTGAAAAACATGTTTTTCATATACCAGAAATGTTTGAAGCTACTGACTGAATGAAAGGAGCTGGCATCTCACTCTCTTTGAATCTTCTTTATCATGCTAGGATTAGCAGGAAAAAGCAAAAAATTTCAGAATTGCACCGTGCAATGTGGAGATATTACTGTTTGTGCATTTACAATATTCATTGATTTTTGCCATTGAAAAACATGTTTTTCATATACCAGAAATGTTTGAAGCTACTGACTGAATGAAAGGAGCTGGCATCTCACTCTCTTTGAATCTTCTTTATCATGCTAGGATTAACAGGAAAAAGCTAAAAATTTCAGAATTGCACCGTGCAATGTGGAGATATTACTGTTTGTGCATTTACAATATTCATTGATTTTTGCCATTGAAAAACATGTTTTTCATATACCAGAAATGTTTGAAGCTACTGACTGAATGAAAGGAGCTGGCATCTCACTCTCTTTGAATCTTCTTTATCATGCTAGGATTAGCAGGAAAAAGCAAAAAATTTCAGAATTGCACCTTGCAATGTTGAGATATTACTGTTTGTGCATTTACAATATTCATTGATTTTTGCCATTGAAAAACATGTTTTTCATATACCAGAAATGTTTGAAGCTACTGACTGAATGAAAGGAGCTGGCATCTCACTCTCTTTGAATCTTCTTTATCATGCTAGGATTAACAGGAAAAAGCAAAAAATTTCAGAATTGCACCTTGCAATGTGGAGATATTACTGTTTGTGCATTTACAATATTCATTGATTTTTGCCATTGAAAAACGTCCAGAAATGTTTGAAGCTACTGACTGAATGAAAGGAGCTGGCATCTCACTCTCTTTGAATCTTCTTTATCATGCTAGGATTAGCAGGAAAAAGCAAAAAATTTCAGAATTGCACCGTGCAATGTGGAGATATTACTGTTTGTGCATTTACAATATTCATTGATTTTTGCCATTGAAAAACATGTTTTTCATATACCAGAAATGTTTGAAGCTACTGACTGAATGAAAGGAGCTGGCATCTCACTCTCTTTGAATCTTCTTTATCATGCTAGGATTAACAGGAAAAAGCTAAAAATTTCAGAATTGCACCTTGCAATGTGGAGATATTACTGTTTGTGCATTTACAATATTCATTGATTTTTGCCATTGAAAAACATGTTTTTCATATACCAGAAATGTTTGAAGCTACTGACTGAATGAAAGGAGCTGGCATCTCACTCTCTTTGAATCTTCTTTATCATGCTAGGATTAGCAGGAAAAAGCAAAAAATTTCAGAATTGCACCGTGCAATGTGGAGATATTACTGTTTGTGCATTTACAATATTCATTGATTTTTGCCATTGAAAAACATGTTTTTCATATACCAGAAATGTTTGAAGCTACTGACTGAATGAAAGGAGCTGGCATCTCACTCTCTTTGAATCTTCTTTATCATGCTAGGATTAACAGGAAAAAGCTAAAAATTTCAGAATTGCACCTTGCAATGTGGAGATATTACTGTTTGTGCATTTACAATATTCATTGATTTTTGCCATTGAAAAACATGTTTTTCATATACCAGAAATGTTTGAAGCTACTGACTGAATGAAAGGAGCTGGCATCTCACTCTCTTTGAATCTTCTTTATCATGCTAGGATTAACAGGAAAAAGCAAAAAATTTCAGAATTGCACCTTGCAATGTGGAGATATTACTGTTTGTGCATTTACAATATTCATTGATTTTTGCCATTGAAAAACATGTTTTTCATATACCAGAAATGTTTGAAGCTACTGACTGAATGAAAGGAGCTGGCATCTCACTCTCTTTGAATCTTCTTTATCATGCTAGGATTAGCAGGAAAAAGCTAAAAATTTCAGAATTGCACCGTGCAATGTGGAGATATTACTGTTTGTGCATTTACAATATTCATTGATTTTTGCCATTGAAAAACATGTTTTTCATATACCAGAAATGTTTGAAGCTACTGACTGAATGAAAGGAGCTGGCATCTCACTCTCTTTGAATCTTCTTTATCATGCTAGGATTAACAGGAAAAAGCTAAAAATTTCAGAATTGCACCGTGCAATGTGGAGATATTACTGTTTGTGCATTTACAATATTCATTGATTTTTGCCATTGAAAAACATGTTTTTCATATACCAGAAATGTTTGAAGCTACTGACTGAATGAAAGGAGCTGGCATCTCACTCTCTTTGAATCTTCTTTATCATGCTAGGATTAGCAGGAAAAAGCAAAAAATTTCAGAATTGCACCGTGCAATGTGGAGATATTACTGTTTGTGCATTTACAATATTCATTGATTTTTGCCATTGAAAAACATGTTTTTCATATACCAGAAATGTTTGAAGCTACTGACTGAATGAAAGGAGCTGGCATCTCACTCTCTTTGAATCTTCTTTATCATGCTAGGATTAACAGGAAAAAGCTAAAAATTTCAGAATTGCACCGTGCAATGTGGAGATATTACTGTTTGTGCATTTACAATATTCATTGATTTTTGCCATTGAAAAACATGTTTTTCATATACCAGAAATGTTTGAAGCTACTGACTGAATGAAAGGAGCTGGCATCTCACTCTCTTTGAATCTTCTTTATCATGCTAGGATTAGCAGGAAAAAGCAAAAAATTTCAGAATTGCACCTTGCAATGTGGAGATATTACTGTTTGTGCATTTACAATATTCATTGATTTTTGCCATTGAAAAACGTCCAGAAATGTTTGAAGCTACTGACTGAATGAAAGGAGCTGGCATCTCACTCTCTTTGAATCTTCTTTATCATGCTAGGATTAACAGGAAAAAGCAAAAAATTTCAGAATTGCACCTTGCAATGTGGAGATATTACTGTTTGTGCATTTACAATATTCATTGATTTTTGCCATTGAAAAACATGTTTTTCATATACCAGAAATGTTTGAAGCTACTGACTGAATGAAAGGAGCTGGCATCTCACTCTCTTTGAATCTTCTTTATCATGCTAGGATTAACAGGAAAAAGCTAAAAATTTCAGAATTGCACCGTGCAATGTGGAGATATTACTGTTTGTGCATTTACAATATTCATTGATTTTTGCCATTGAAAAACATGTTTTTCATATACCAGAAATGTTTGAAGCTACTGACTGAATGAAAGGAGCTGGCATCTCACTCTCTTTGAATCTTCTTTATCATGCTAGGATTAACAGGAAAAAGCTAAAAATTTCAGAATTGCACCGTGCAATGTGGAGATATTACTGTTTGTGCATTTACAATATTCATTGATTTTTGCCATTGAAAAACATGTTTTTCATATACCAGAAATGTTTGAAGCTACTGACTGAATGAAAGGAGCTGGCATCTCACTCTCTTTGAATCTTCTTTATCATGCTAGGATTAGCAGGAAAAAGCAAAAAATTTCAGAATTGCACCTTGCAATGTGGAGATATTACTGTTTGTGCATTTACAATATTCATTGATTTTTGCCATTGAAAAACATGTTTTTCATATACCAGAAATGTTTGAAGCTACTGACTGAATGAAAGGAGCTGGCATCTCACTCTCTTTGAATCTTCTTTATCATGCTAGGATTAGCAGGAAAAAGCAAAAAATTTCAGAATTGCACCGTGCAATGTGGAGATATTACTGTTTGTACATTTACAATATTCATTGATTTTTGCCATTGAAAAACATGTTTTTTCATATACCAGAAATGTTTGAAGCTACTGACTGAATGAAAGGAGCTGGCATCTCACTCTCTTTGAATCTTCTTTATCATGCTAGGATTAGCAGGAAAAAGCAAAAAATGTCAGAATTGCACCGTGCAATGTGGAGATATTACTGTTTGTGCATTTACAATATTCATTGATTTTTGCCATTGAAAAACATGTTTTTCATATACCAGAAATGTTTGAAGCTACTGACTGAATGAAAGGAGCTGGCATCTCACTCTCTTTGAATCTTCTTTATCATGCTAGGATTAGCAGGAAAAAGCTAAAAATTTCAGAATTGCACCGTGCAATGTGGAGATATTACTGTTTGTGCATTTACAATATTCATTGATTTTTGCCATTGAAAAACATGTTTTTCATATACCAGAAATGTTTGAAGCTACTGACTGAATGAAAGGAGCTGGCATCTCACTCTCTTTGAATCTTCTTTATCATGCTAGGATTAACAGGAAAAAGCTAAAAATTTCAGAATTGCACCTTGCAATGTGGAGATATTACTGTTTGTGCATTTACAATATTCATTGATTTTTGCCATTGAAAAACATGTTTTTCATATACCAGAAATGTTTGAAGCTACTGACTGAATGAAAGGAGCTGGCATCTCACTCTCTTTGAATCTTCTTTATCATGCTAGGATTAGCAGGAAAAAGCTAAAAATTTCAGAATTGCACCGTGCAATGTGGAGATATTACTGTTTGTGCATTTACAATATTCATTGATTTTTGCCATTGAAAAACATGTTTTTCATATACCAGAAATGTTTGAAGCTACTGACTGAATGAAAGGAGCTGGCATCTCACTCTCTTTGAATCTTCTTTATCATGCTAGGATTAGCAGGAAAAAGCAAAAAATTTCAGAATTGCACCGTGCAATGTGGAGATATTACTGTTTGTGCATTTACAATATTCATTGATTTTTGCCATTGAAAAACATGTTTTTCATATACCAGAAATGTTTGAAGCTACTGACTGAATGAAAGGAGCTGGCATCTCACTCTCTTTGAATCTTCTTTATCATGCTAGGATTAACAGGAAAAAGCTAAAAATTTCAGAATTGCACCGTGCAATGTGGAGATATTACTGTTTGTGCATTTACAATATTCATTGATTTTTGCCATTGAAAACACAGTATACATATACCAGAAATGTTTGAAGCTACTGACTGAATGAAAGGAGCTGGCATCTCACTCTCTTTGAATCTTCTTTATCATGCTAGGATTAACAGGAAAAAGCTAAAAATTTCAGAATTGCACCTTGCAATGTGGAGATATTACTGTTTGTGCATTTACAATATTCATTGATTTTTGCCATTGAAAACATGTTTTTCATATACCAGAAATGTTTGAAGCTACTGACTGAATGAAAGGAGCTGGCATCTCACTCTCTTTGAATCTTCTTTATCATGCTAGGATTAGCAGGAAAAAGCAAAAAATTTCAGAATTGCACCTTGCAATGTGGAGATATTACTGTTTGTGCATTTACAATATTCATTGATTTTTGCCATTGAAAAACGTCCAGAAATGTTTGAAGCTACTGACTGAATGAAAGGAGCTGGCATCTCACTCTCTTTGAATCTTCTTTATCATGCTAGGATTAACAGGAAAAAGCTAAAAATTTCAGAATTGCACCTTGCAATGTGGAGATATTACTGTTTGTGCATTTACAATATTCATTGATTTTTGCCATTGAAAAACATGTTTTTCATATACCAGAAATGTTTGAAGCTACTGACTGAATGAAAGGAGCTGGCATCTCACTCTCTTTGAATCTTCTTTATCATGCTAGGATTAGCAGGAAAAAGCAAAAAATTTCAGAATTGCACCTTGCAATGTGGAGATATTACTGTTTGTGCATTTACAATATTCATTGATTTTTGCCATTGAAAAACATGTTTTTCATATACCAGAAATGTTTGAAGCTACTGACTGAATGAAAGGAGCTGGCATCTCACTCTCTTTGAATCTTCTTTATCATGCTAGGATTAGCAGGGAAAAAGCAAAAAATTTCAGAATTGCACCTTGCAATGTGGAGATATTACTGTTTGTGCATTTACAATATTCATTGATTTTTGCCATTGAAAACATGTTTTTCATATACCAGAAATGTTTGAAGCTACTGACTGAATGAAAGGAGCTGGCATCTCACTCTCTTTGAATCTTCTTTATCATGCTAGGATTAACAGGAAAAAGCTAAAAATTTCAGAATTGCACCGTGCAATGTGGAGATATTACTGTTTGTGCATTTACAATATTCATTGATTTTTGCCATTGAAAAACGTCCAGAAATGTTTGAAGCTACTGACTGAATGAAAGGAGCTGGCATCTCACTCTCTTTGAATCTTCTTTATCATGCTAGGATTAGCAGGAAAAAGCAAAAAATTTCAGAATTGCACCTTGCAATGTGGAGATATTACTGTTTGTGCATTTACAATATTCATTGATTTTTGCCATTGAAAAAC
>NW_027368750.1:0-47531 GCF_046119375.1 Phyllobates terribilis | reverse complement strand
TTTTTCCTGCTAATCCTAGCATGATAAAGAAGATTCAAAGAGAGTGAGATGCCAGCTCCTTTCATTCAGTCAGTAGCTTCAAATATTTCTGGTATATGAAAAACATGTTTTTCAATGGCAAAAATCAATGAATATTGTAAATGCACAAACAGTAATATCTCCACATTGCAAGGTGCAATTCTGAAATTTTTTGCTTTTTCCTGCTAATCCTAGCATGATAAAGAAGATTCAAAGAGAGTGAGATGCCAGCTCCTTTCATTCAGTCAGTAGCTTCAAACATTTCTGGTATATGAAAAACATGTTTTTCAATGGCAAAAATCAATGAATATTGTAAATGCACAAACAGTAATATCTCCACATTGCAAGGTGCAATTCTGAAATTTTTTGCTTTTTCCTGCTAATCCTAGCATGATAAAGAAGATTCAAAGAGAGTGAGATGCCAGCTCCTTTCATTCAGTCAGTAGCTTCAAACATTTCTGGACGTTTTTCAATGGCAAAAATCAATGAATATTGTAAATGCACAAACAGTAATATCTCCACATTGCAAGGTGCAATTCTGAAATTTTTAGCTTTTTCCTGTTAATCCTAGCATGATAAAGAAGATTCAAAGAGAGTGAGATGCCAGCTCCTTTCATTCAGTCAGTAGCTTCAAACATTTCTGGTATATGAAAAACATGTTTTTCAATGGCAAAAATCAATGAATATTGTAAATGCACAAACAGTAATATCTCCACATTGCAAGGTGCAATTCTGAAATTTTTTGCTTTTTCCTGCTAATCCTAGCATGATAAAGAAGATTCAAAGAGAGTGAGATGCCAGCTCCTTTCATTCAGTCAGTAGCTTCAAACATTTCTGGACGTTTTTCAATGGCAAAAATCAATGAATATTGTAAATGCACAAACAGTAATATCTCCACATTGCACGGTGCAATTCTGAAATTTTAGCTTTTTCCTGTTAATCCTAGCATGATAAAGAAGATTCAAAGAGAGTGAGATGCCAGCTCCTTTCATTCAGTCAGTAGCTTCAAACATTTCTGGACGTTTTTCAATGGCAAAAATCAATGAATATTGTAAATGCACAAACAGTAATATCTCCACATTGCAAGGTGCAATTCTGAAATTTTTAGCTTTTTCCTGTTAATCCTAGCATGATAAAGAAGATTCAAAGAGAGTGAGATGCCAGCTCCTTTCATTCAGTCAGTAGCTTCAAACATTTCTGGTATATGAAAAACATGTTTTTCAATGGCAAAAATCAATGAATATTGTAAATGCACAAACAGTAATATCTCCACATTGCAAGGTGCAATTCTGAAATTTTTAGCTTTTTCCTGCTAATCCTAGCATGATAAAGAAGATTCAAAGAGAGTGAGATGCCAGCTCCTTTCATTCAGTCAGTAGCTTCAAACATTTCTGGTATATGAAAAACATGTTTTTCAATGGCAAAAATCAATGAATATTGTAAATGCACAAACAGTAATATCTCCACATTGCAAGGTGCAATTCTGAAATTTTTAGCTTTTTCCTGCTAATCCTAGCATGATAAAGAAGATTCAAAGAGAGTGAGATGCCAGCTCCTTTCATTCAGTCAGTAGCTTCAAACATTTCTGGTATATGAAAAACATGTTTTTCAATGGCAAAAATCAATGAATATTGTAAATGCACAAACAGTAATATCTCCACATTGCACGGTGCAATTCTGAAATTTTTTGCTTTTTCCTGCTAATCCTAGCATGATAAAGAAGATTCAAAGAGAGTGAGATGCCAGCTCCTTTCATTCAGTCAGTAGCTTCAAACATTTCTGGTATATGAAAAACATGTTTTTCAATGGCAAAAATCAATGAATATTGTAAATGCACAAACAGTAATATCTCCACATTGCACGGTGCAATTCTGAAATTTTTTGCTTTTTCCTGCTAATCCTAGCATGATAAAGAAGATTCAAAGAGAGTGAGATGCCAGCTCCTTTCATTCAGTCAGTAGCTTCAAACATTTCTGGACGTTTTTCAATGGCAAAAATCAATGAATATTGTAAATGCACAAACAGTAATATCTCCACATTGCACGGTGCAATTCTGAAATTTTTAGCTTTTTCCTGCTAATCCTAGCATGATAAAGAAGATTCAAAGAGAGTGAGATGCCAGCTCCTTTCATTCAGTCAGTAGCTTCAAACATTTCTGGTATATGAAAAACATGTTTTTCAATGGCAAAAATCAATGAATATTGTAAATGCACAAACAGTAATATCTCCACATTGCAAGGTGCAATTCTGAAATTTTTAGCTTTTTCCTGCTAATCCTAGCATGATAAAGAAGATTCAAAGAGAGTGAGATGCCAGCTCCTTTCATTCAGTCAGTAGCTTCAAACATTTCTGGACGTTTTTCAATGGCAAAAATCAATGAATATTGTAAATGCACAAACAGTAATATCTCCACATTGCACGGTGCAATTCTGAAATTTTTTGCTTTTTCCTGCTAATCCTAGCATGATAAAGAAGATTCAAAGAGAGTGAGATGCCAGCTCCTTTCATTCAGTCAGTAGCTTCAAACATTTCTGGACGTTTTTCAATGGCAAAAATCAATGAATATTGTAAATGCAGAAACAGTAATATCTCCACATTGCAAGGTGCAATTCTGAAATTTTTAGCTTTTTCCTGTTAATCCTAGCATGATAAAGAAGATTCAAAGAGAGTGAGATGCCAGCTCCTTTCATTCAGTCAGTAGCTTCAAACATTTCTGGTATATGAAAAACATGTTTTTCAATGGCAAAAATCAATGAATATTGTAAATGCACAAACAGTAATATCTCCACATTGCACGGTGCAATTCTGAAATTTTTTGCTTTTTCCTGCTAATCCTAGCATGATAAAGAAGATTCAAAGAGAGTGAGATGCCAGCTCCTTTCATTCAGTCAGTAGCTTCAAACATTTCTGGACGTTTTTCAATGGCAAAAATCAATGAATATTGTAAATGCACAAACAGTAATATCTCCACATTGCACGGTGCAATTCTGAAATTTTTAGCTTTTTCCTGTTAATCCTAGCATGATAAAGAAGATTCAAAGAGAGTGAGATGCCAGCTCCTTTCATTCAGTCAGTAGCTTCAAACATTTCTGGTATATGAAAAACATGTTTTTCAATGGCAAAAATCAATGAATATTGTAAATGCACAAACAGTAATATCTCCACATTGCAAGGTGCAATTCTGAAATTTTTTGCTTTTTCCTGCTAATCCTAGCATGATAAAGAAGATTCAAAGAGAGTGAGATGCCAGCTCCTTTCATTCAGTCAGTAGCTTCAAACATTTCTGGATGTTTTTCAATGGCAAAAATCAATGAATATTGTAAATGCACAAACAGTAATATCTCCACATTGCAAGGTGCAATTCTGAAATTTTTAGCTTTTTCCTGTTAATCCTAGCATGATAAAGAAGATTCAAAGAGAGTGAGATGCCAGCTCCTTTCATTCAGTCAGTAGCTTCAAACATTTCTGGTATATGAAAAACATGTTTTTCAATGGCAAAAATCAATGAATATTGTAAATGCACAAACAGTAATATCTCCACATTGCACGGTGCAATTCTGAAATTTTTTGCTTTTTCCTGCTAATCCTAGCATGATAAAGAAGATTCAAAGAGAGTGAGATGCCAGCTCCTTTCATTCAGTGAGTAGCTTCAAACATTTCTGGACGTTTTTCAATGGCAAAAATCAATGAATATTGTAAATGCACAAACAGTAATATCTCCACATTGCAAGGTGCAATTCTGAAATTTTTTGCTTTTTCCTGCTAATCCTAGCATGATAAAGAAGATTCAAAGAGAGTGAGATGCCAGCTCCTTTCATTCAGTCAGTAGCTTCAAACATTTCTGGTATATGAAAAACATGTTTTTCAATGGCAAAAATCAATGAATATTGTAAATGCACAAACAGTAATATCTCCACATTGCAAGGTGCAATTCTGAAATTTTTTGCTTTTTCCTGCTAATCCTAGCATGATAAAGAAGATTCAAAGAGAGTGAGATGCCAGCTCCTTTCATTCAGTCAGTAGCTTCAAACATTTCTGGTATATGAAAAACATGTTTTTCAATGGCAAAAATCAATGAATATTGTAAATGCACAAACAGTAATATCTCCACATTGCACGGTGCAATTCTGAAATTTTTAGCTTTTTCCTGTTAATCCTAGCATGATAAAGAAGATTCAAAGAGAGTGAGATGCCAGATCCTTTCATTCAGTCAGTAGCTTCAAACATTTCTGGTATATGAAAAACATGTTTTTCAATGGCAAAAATCAATGAATATTGTAAATGCACAAACAGTAATATCTCCACATTGCAAGGTGCAATTCTGAAATTTTTTGCTTTTTCCTGCTAATCCTAGCATGATAAAGAAGATTCAAAGTGAGATGCCAGCTCCTTTCATTCAGTCAGTAGCTTCAAACATTTCTGGTATATGAAAAACATGTTTTTCAATGGCAAAAATCAATGAATATTGTAAATGCACAAACAGTAATATCTCCACTTTGCAAGGTGCAATTCTGAAATTTTTAGCTTTTTCCTGTTAATCCTAGCATGATAAAGAAGATTCAAAGAGAGTGAGATGCCAGCTCCTTTCATTCAGTCAGTAGCTTCAAACATTTCTGGACGTTTTTCAATGGCAAAAATCAATGAATATTGTAAATGCACAAACAGTAATATCTCCACATTGCAAGGTGCAATTCTGAAATTTTTTGCTTTTTCCTGCTAATCCTAGCATGATAAAGAAGATTCAAAGAGAGTGAGATGCCAGCTCCTTTCATTCAGTCAGTAGCTTCAAACATTTCTGGTATATGAAAAACATGTTTTTCAATGGCAAAAATCAATGAATATTGTAAATGCACAAACAGTAATATCTCCACATTGCAAGGTGCAATTCTGAAATTTTTAGCTTTTTCCTGCTAATCCTAGCATGATAAAGAAGATTCAAAGAGAGTGAGATGCCAGCTCCTTTCATTCAGTCAGTAGCTTCAAACATTTCTGGTATATGAAAAACATGTTTTTCAATGGCAAAAATCAATGAATATTGTAAATGCACAAACAGTAATATCTCCACATTGCACGGTGCAATTCTGAAATTTTTTGCTTTTTCCTGTTAATCCTAGCATGATAAAGAAGATTCAAAGAGAGTGAGATGCCAGCTCCTTTCATTCAGTCAGTAGCTTCAAACATTTCTGGTATATGAAAAACATGTTTTTCAATGGCAAAAATCAATGAATATTGTAAATGCACAAACAGTAATATCTCCACATTGCACGGTGCAATTCTGAAATTTTTTGCTTTTTCCTGCTAATCCTAGCATGATAAAGAAGATTCAAAGAGAGTGAGATGCCAGCTCCTTTCATTCAGTCAGTAGCTTCAAACATTTCTGGACGTTTTTCAATGGCAAAAATCAATGAATATTGTAAATGCACAAACAGTAATATCTCCACATTGCAAGGTGCAATTCTGAAATTTTTTGCTTTTTCCTGCTAATCCTAGCATGATAAAGAAGATTCAAAGAGAATGAGATGCCAGCTCCTTTCATTCAGTCAGTAGCTTCAAACATTTCTGGTATATGAAAAACATGTTTTTCAATGGCAAAAATCAATGAATATTGTAAATGCACAAACAGTAATATCTCCACATTGCAAGGTGCAATTCTGAAATTTTTAGCTTTTTCCTGTTAATCCTAGCATGATAAAGAAGATTCAAAGAGAGTGAGATGCCAGCTCCTTTCATTCAGTCAGTAGCTTCAAACATTTCTGGACGTTTTTCAATGGCAAAAATCAATGAATATTGTAAATGCACAAACAGTAATATCTCCACATTGCACGGTGCAATTCTGAAATTTTTAGCTTTTTCCTGTTAATCCTAGCATGATAAAGAAGATTCAAAGAGAGTGAGATGCCAGCTCCTTTCATTCAGTCAGTAGCTTCAAACATTTCTGGACGTTTTTCAATGGCAAAAATCAATGAATATTGTAAATGCACAAACAGTAATATCTCCACATTGCAAGGTGCAATTCTGAAATTTTTAGCTTTTTCCTGTTAATCCTAGCATGATAAAGAAGATTCAAAGAGAGTGAGATGCCAGCTCCTTTCATTCAGTCAGTAGCTTCAAACATTTCTGGTATATGAAAAACATGTTTTTCAATGGCAAAAATCAATGAATATTGTAAATGCACAAACAGTAATATCTCCACATTGCAAGGTGCAATTCTGAAATTTTTTGCTTTTTCCTGCTAATCCTAGCATGATAAAGAAGATTCAAAGAGAGTGAGATGCCAGCTCCTTTCATTCAGTCAGTAGCTTCAAACATTTCTGGTATATGAAAAACATGTTTTTCAATGGCAAAAATCAATGAATATTGTAAATGCACAAACAGTAATATCTCCACATTGCAAGGTGCAATTCTGAAATTTTTAGCTTTTTCCTGTTAATCCTAGCATGATAAAGAAGATTCAAAGAGAGTGAGATGCCAGCTCCTTTCATTCAGTCAGTAGCTTCAAACATTTCTGGTATATGAAAAACATGTTTTTCAATGGCAAAAATCAATGAATATTGTAAATGCACAAACAGTAATATCTCCACATTGCAAGGTGCAATTCTGAAATTTTTTGCTTTTTCCTGCTAATCCTAGCATGATAAAGAAGATTCAAAGAGAGTGAGATGCCAGCTCCTTTCATTCAGTCAGTAGCTTCAAACATTTCTGGTATATGAAAAACATGTTTTTCAATGGCAAAAATCAATGAATATTGTAAATGCACAAACAGTAATATCTCCACATTGCACGGTGCAATTCTGAAATTTTTTGCTTTTTCCTGTTAATCCTAGCATGATAAAGAAGATTCAAAGAGAGTGAGATGCCAGCTCCTTTCATTCAGTCAGTAGCTTCAAACATTTCTGGTATATGAAAAACATGTTTTTCAATGGCAAAAATCAATGAATATTGTAAATGCACAAACAGTAATATCTCCACATTGCAAGGTGCAATTCTGAAATTTTTTGCTTTTTCCTGCTAATCCTAGCATGATAAAGAAGATTCAAAGAGAGTGAGATGCCAGCTCCTTTCATTCAGTCAGTAGCTTCAAACATTTCTGGACGTTTTTCAATGGCAAAAATCAATGAATATTGTAAATGCACAAACAGTAATATCTCCACATTGCAAGGTGCAATTCTGAAATTTTTTGCTTTTTCCTGTTAATCCTAGCATGATAAAGAAGATTCAAAGAGAGTGAGATGCCAGCTCCTTTCATTCAGTCAGTAGCTTCAAACATTTCTGGTATATGAAAAACATGTTTTTCAATGGCAAAAATCAATGAATCTTGTAAATGCACAAACAGTAATATCTCCACATTGCAAGGTGCAATTCTGAAATTTTTTGCTTTTTCCTGCTAATCCTAGCATGATAAAGAAGATTCAAAGAGAGTGAGATGCCAGCTCCTTTCATTCAGTCAGTAGCTTCAAACATTTCTGGACGTTTTTCAATGGCAAAAATCAATGAATATTGTAAATGTACAAACAGTAATATCTCCACATTGCACGGTGCAATTCTGAAATTTTTAGCTTTTTCCTGTTAATCCTAGCATGATAAAGAAGATTCAAAGAGAGTGAGATGCCAGCTCCTTTCATTCAGTCAGTAGCTTCAAACATTTCTGGACGTTTTTCAATGGCAAAAATCAATGAATATTGTAAATGCACAAACAGTAATATCTCCACATTGCAAGGTGCAATTCTGAAATTTTTAGCTTTTTCCTGTTAATCCTAGCATGATAAAGAAGATTCAAAGAGAGTGAGATGCCAGCTCCTTTCATTCAGTCAGTAGCTTCAAACATTTCTGGTATATGAAAAACATGTTTTTCAATGGCAAAAATCAATGAATATTGTAAATGCACAAACAGTAATATCTCCACATTGCAAGGTGCAATTCTGAAATTTTTTGCTTTTTCCTGCTAATCCTAGCATGATAAAGAAGATTCAAAGAGAGTGAGATGCCAGCTCCTTTCATTCAGTCAGTAGCTTCAAACATTTCTGGTATATGAAAAACATGTTTTTCAATGGCAAAAATCAATGAATATTGTAAATGCACAAACAGTAATATCTCCACATTGCAAGGTGCAATTCTGAAATTTTTAGCTTTTTCCTGCTAATCCTAGCATGATAAAGAAGATTCAAAGAGAGTGAGATGCCAGCTCCTTTCATTCAGTCAGTAGCTTCAAACATTTCTGGTATATGAAAAACATGTTTTTCAATGGCAAAAATCAATGAATATTGTAAATGCACAAACAGTAATATCTCCACATTGCACAGTGCAATTCTGAAATTTTTTGCTTTTTCCTGCTAATCCTAGCATGATAAAGAAGATTCAAAGAGAGTGAGATGCCAGCTCCTTTCATTCAGTCAGTAGCTTCAAACATTTCTGGTATATGAAAAACATGTTTTTCAATGGCAAAAATCAATGAATATTGTAAATGCACAAACAGTAATATCTCCACATTGCACGGTGCAATTCTGAAATTTTTTGCTTTTTCCTGCTAATCCTAGCATGATAAAGAAGATTCAAAGAGAGTGAGATGCCAGCTCCTTTCATTCAGTCAGTAGCTTCAAACATTTCTGGACGTTTTTCAATGGCAAAAATCAATGAATATTGTAAATGCACAAACAGTAATATCTCCACATTGCAAGGTGCAATTCTGAAATTTTTTGCTTTTTCCTGCTAATCCTAGCATGATAAAGAAGATTCAAAGAGAGTGAGATGCCAGCTCCTTTCATTCAGTCAGTAGCTTCAAACATTTCTGGTATATGAAAAACATGTTTTTCAATGGCAAAAATCAATGAATATTGTAAATGCACAAACAGTAATATCTCCACATTGCACGGTGCAATTCTGAAATTTTTAGCTTTTTCCTGTTAATCCTAGCATGATAAAGAAGATTCAAAGAGAGTGAGATGCCAGCTCCTTTCATTCAGTCAGTAGCTTCAAACATTTCTGGTATATGAAAAACATGTTTTTCAATGGCAAAAATCAATGAATATTGTAAATGCACAAACAGTAATATCTCCACATTGCACGGTGCAATTCTGAAATTTTTTGCTTTTTCCTGCTAATCCTAGCATGATAAAGAAGATTCAAAGAGAGTGAGATGCCAGCTCCTTTCATTCAGTCAGTAGCTTCAAACATTTCTGGACGTTTTTCAATGGCAAAAATCAATGAATATTGTAAATGCACAAACAGTAATATCTCCACATTGCACGGTGCAATTCTGAAATTTTTAGCTTTTTCCTGTTAATCCTAGCATGATAAAGAAGATTCAAAGAGAGTGAGATGCCAGCTCCTTTCATTCAGTCAGTAGCTTCAAACATTTCTGGTATATGAAAAACATGTTTTTCAATGGCAAAAATCAATGAATATTGTAAATGCACAAACAGTAATATCTCCACATTGCAAGGTGCAATTCTGAAATTTTTTGCTTTTTCCTGCTAATCCTAGCATGATAAAGAAGATTCAAAGAGAGTGAGATGCCAGCTCCTTTCATTCAGTCAGTAGCTTCAAACATTTCTGGACGTTTTTCAATGGCAAAAATCAATGAATATTGTAAATGCACAAACAGTAATATCTCCACATTGCAAGGTGCAATTCTGAAATTTTTAGCTTTTTCCTGTTAATCCTAGCATGATAAAGAAGATTCAAAGAGAGTGAGATGCCAGCTCCTTTCATTCAGTCAGTAGCTTCAAACATTTCTGGTATATGAAAAACATGTTTTTCAATGGCAAAAATCAATGAATATTGTAAATGCACAAACAGTAATATCTCCACATTGCAAGGTGCAATTCTGAAATTTTTTGCTTTTTCCTGCTAATCCTAGCATGATAAAGAAGATTCAAAGAGAGTGAGATGCCAGCTCCTTTCATTCAGTCAGTAGCTTCAAACATTTCTGGACGTTTTTCAATGGCAAAAATCAATGAATATTGTAAATGCACAAACAGTAATATCTCCACATTGCAAGGTGCAATTCTGAAATTTTTAGCTTTTTCCTGTTAATCCTAGCATGATAAAGAAGATTCAAAGAGAGTGAGATGCCAGCTCCTTTCATTCAGTCAGTAGCTTCAAACATTTCTGGTATATGAAAAACATGTTTTTCAATGGCAAAAATCAATGAATATTGTAAATGCACAAACAGTAATATCTCCACATTGCACGGTGCAATTCTGAAATTTTTTGCTTTTTCCTGCTAATCCTAGCATGATAAAGAAGATTCAAAGAGAGTGAGATGCCAGCTCCTTTCATTCAGTCAGTAGCTTCAAACATTTCTGGACGTTTTTCAATGGCAAAAATCAATGAATATTGTAAATGCACAAACAGTAATATCTCCACATTGCAAGGTGCAATTCTGAAATTTTTTGCTTTTTCCTGCTAATCCTAGCATGATAAAGAAGATTCAAAGAGAGTGAGATGCCAGCTCCTTTCATTCAGTCAGTAGCTTCAAACATTTCTGGTATATGAAAAACATGTTTTTCAATGGCAAAAATCAATGAATATTGTAAATGCACAAACAGTAATATCTCCACATTGCAAGGTGCAATTCTGAAATTTTTTGCTTTTTCCTGCTAATCCTAGCATGATAAAGAAGATTCAAAGAGAGTGAGATGCCAGCTCCTTTCATTCAGTCAGTAGCTTCAAACATTTCTGGTATATGAAAAACATGTTTTTCAATGGCAAAAATCAATGAATATTGTAAATGCACAAACAGTAATATCTCCACATTGCACGGTGCAATTCTGAAATTTTTAGCTTTTTCCTGTTAATCCTAGCATGATAAAGAAGATTCAAAGAGAGTGAGATGCCAGCTCCTTTCATTCAGTCAGTAGCTTCAAACATTTCTGGTATATGAAAAACATGTTTTTCAATGGCAAAAATCAATGAATATTGTAAATGCACAAACAGTAATATCTCCACATTGCAAGGTGCAATTCTGAAATTTTTTGCTTTTTCCTGCTAATCCTAGCATGATAAAGAAGATTCAAAGAGAGTGAGATGCCAGCTCCTTTCATTCAGTCAGTAGCTTCAAACATTTCTGGTATATGAAAAACATGTTTTTCAATGGCAAAAATCAATGAATATTGTAAATGCACAAACAGTAATATCTCCACATTGCAAGGTGCAATTCTGAAATTTTTAGCTTTTTCCTGTTAATCCTAGCATGATAAAGAAGATTCAAAGAGAGTGAGATGCCAGCTCCTTTCATTCAGTGAGTAGCTTCAAACATTTCTGGACGTTTTTCAATGGCAAAAATCAATGAATATTGTAAATGCACAAACAGTAATATCTCCACATTGCAAGGTGCAATTCTGAAATTTTTTGCTTTTTCCTGCTAATCCTAGCATGATAAAGAAGATTCAAAGAGAGTGAGATGCCAGCTCCTTTCATTCAGTCAGTAGCTTCAAACATTTCTGGTATATGAAAAACATGTTTTTCAATGGCAAAAATCAATGAATATTGTAAATGCACAAACAGTAATATCTCCACATTGCAAGGTGCAATTCTGAAATTTTTAGCTTTTTCCTGCTAATCCTAGCATGATAAAGAAGATTCAAAGAGAGTGAGATGCCAGCTCCTTTCATTCAGTCAGTAGCTTCAAACATTTCTGGTATATGAAAAACATGTTTTTCAATGGCAAAAATCAATGAATATTGTAAATGCACAAACAGTAATATCTCCACATTGCACGGTGCAATTCTGAAATTTTTAGCTTTTTCCTGTTAATCCTAGCATGATAAAGAAGATTCAAAGAGAGTGAGATGCCAGCTCCTTTCATTCAGTCAGTAGCTTCAAACATTTCTGGACGTTTTTC
This sequence comes from Phyllobates terribilis, assembly GCF_046119375.1. Classification (NCBI taxonomy): domain Eukaryota; kingdom Metazoa; phylum Chordata; class Amphibia; order Anura; family Dendrobatidae; genus Phyllobates; species Phyllobates terribilis. The sequence goes on along the minus strand of NW_027368750.1, from coordinate 35,671 downwards.
AATGGCAAAAATCAATGAATATTGTAAATGCACAAACAGTAATATCTCCACATTGCAAGGTGCAATTCTGAAATTTTTTGCTTTTTCCTGCTAATCCTAGCATGATAAAGAAGATTCAAAGAGAGTGAGATGCCAGCTCCTTTCATTCAGTCAGTAGCTTCAAACATTTCTGGTATATGAAAAACATGTTTTTCAATGGCAAAAATCAATGAATATTGTAAATGCACAAACAGTAATATCTCCACATTGCAAGGTGCAATTCTGAAATTTTTAGCTTTTTCCTGCTAATCCTAGCATGATAAAGAAGATTCAAAGAGAGTGAGATGTCAGCTCCTTTCATTCAGTCAGTAGCTTCAAACATTTCTGGTATATGAAAAACATGTTTTTCAATGGCAAAAATCAATGAATATTGTAAATGCACAAACAGTAATATCTCCACATTGCACGGTGCAATTCTGAAATTTTTTGCTTTTTCCTGTTAATCCTAGCATGATAAAGAAGATTCAAAGAGAGTGAGATGCCAGCTCCTTTCATTCAGTCAGTAGCTTCAAACATTTCTGGTATATGAAAAACATGTTTTTCAATGGCAAAAATCAATGAATATTGTAAATGCACAAACAGTAATATCTCCACATTGCACGGTGCAATTCTGAAATTTTTTGCTTTTTCCTGCTAATCCTAGCATGATAAAGAAGATTCAAAGAGAGTGAGATGCCAGCTCCTTTCATTCAGTCAGTAGCTTCAAACATTTCTGGACGTTTTTCAATGGCAAAAATCAATGAATATTGTAAATGCACAAACAGTAATATCTCCACATTGCAAGGTGCAATTCTGAAATTTTTTGCTTTTTCCTGCTAATCCTAGCATGATAAAGAAGATTCAAAGAGAGTGAGATGCCAGCTCCTTTCATTCAGTCAGTAGCTTCAATCATTTCTGGTATATGAAAAACATGTTTTTCAATGGCAAAAATCAATGAATATTGTAAATGCACAAACAGTAATATCTCCACATTGCAAGGTGCAATTCTGAAATTTTTAGCTTTTTCCTGTTAATCCTAGCATGATAAAGAAGATTCAAAGAGAGTGAGATGCCAGCTCCTTTCATTCAGTCAGTAGCTTCAAACATTTCTGGTATATGAAAAACATGCTTTTCAATGGCAAAAATCAATGAATATTGTAAATGCACAAACAGTAATATCTCCACATTGCAAGGTGCAATTCTGAAATTTTTTGCTTTTTCCTGCTAATCCTAGCATGATAAAGAAGATTCAAAGAGAGTGAGATGCCAGCTCCTTTCATTCAGTCAGTAGCTTCAAACATTTCTGGTATATGAAAAACATGTTTTTCAATGGCAAAAATCAATGAATATTGTAAATGCACAAACAGTAATATCTCCACATTGCACGGTGCAATTCTGAAATTTTTAGCTTTTTCCTGTTAATCCTAGCATGATAAAGAAGATTCAAAGAGAGTGAGATGCCAGCTCCTTTCATTCAGTCAGTAGCTTCAAACATTTCTGGTATATGAAAAACATGTTTTTCAATGGCAAAAATCAATGAATATTGTAAATGCACAAACAGTAACATCTCCACATTGCAAGGTGCAATTCTGAAATTTTTTGCTTTTTCCTGTTAATCCTAGCATGATAAAGAAGATTCAAAGAGAGTGAGATGCCAGCTCCTTTCATTCAGTCAGTAGCTTCAAACATTTCTGGTATATGAAAAACATGTTTTTCAATGGCAAAAATCAATGAATATTGTAAATGCACAAACAGTAATATCTCCACATTGCACGGTGCAATTCTGAAATTTTTAGCTTTTTCCTGCTAATCCTAGCATGATAAAGAAGATTCAAAGAGAGTGAGATGCCAGCTCCTTTCATGCAGTCAGTAGCTTCAAACATTTCTGGTATATGAAAAACATGTTTTTCAATGGCAAAAATCAATGAATATTGTAAATGCACAAACAGTAATATCTCCACATTGCACGGTGCAATTCTGAAATTTTTTGCTTTTTCCTGCTAATCCTAGCATGATAAAGAAGATTCAAAGAGAGTGAGATGCCAGCTCCTTTCATTCAGTCAGTAGCTTCAAACATTTCTGGACGTTTTTCAATGGCAAAAATCAATGAATATTGTAAATGCACAAACAGTAATATCTCCACATTGCAAGGTGCAATTCTGAAATTTTTAGCTTTTTCCTGTTAATCCTAGCATGATAAAGAAGATTCAAAGAGAGTGAGATGCCAGCTCCTTTCATTCAGTCAGTAGCTTCAAACATTTCTGGACGTTTTTCAATGGCAAAAATCAATGAATATTGTAAATGCACAAACAGTAATATCTCCACATTGCACGGTGCAATTCTGAAATTTTTAGCTTTTTCCTGTTAATCCTAGCATGATAAAGAAGATTCAAAGAGAGTGAGATGCCAGCTCCTTTCATTCAGTCAGTAGCTTCAAACATTTCTGATATATGAAAAACATGTTTTTCAATGGCAAAAATCAATGAATATTGTAAATGCACAAACAGTAATATCTCCACATTGCACGGTGCAATTCTGAAATTTTTAGCTTTTTCCTGCTAATCCTAGCATGATAAAGAAGATTCAAAGAGAGTGAGATGCCAGCTCCTTTCATTCAGTCAGTAGCTTCAAACATTTCTGGACGTTTTTCAATGGCAAAAATCAATGAATATTGTAAATGCACAAACAGTAATATCTCCACATTGCAAGGTGCAATTCTGAAATTTTTAGCTTTTTCCTGTTAATCCTAGCATGATAAAGAAGATTCAAAGAGAGTGAGATGCCAGCTCCTTTCATTCAGTCAGTAGCTTCAAACATTTCTGGACGTTTTTCAATGGCAAAAATCAATGAATATTGTAAATGCACAAACAGTAATATCTCCACATTGCACGGTGCAATTCTGAAATTTTTAGCTTATTCCTGTTAATCCTAGCATGATAAAGAAGATTCAAAGAGAGTGAGATGCCAGCTCCTTTCATTCAGTCAGTAGCTTCAAACATTTCTGGTATATGAAAAACATGTTTTTCAATGGCAAAAATCAATGAATATTGTAAATGCACAAACAGTAATATCTCCACATTGCAAGGTGCAATTCTGAAATGTTTTGCTTTTTCCTGTTAATCCTAGCATGATAAAGAAGATTCAAAGAGAGTGAGATGCCAGCTCCTTTCATTCAGTCAGTAGCTTCAAACATTTCTGGTATATGAAAAACATGTTTTTCAATGGCAAAAATCAATGAATATTGTAAATGCACAAACAGTAATATCTCCACATTGCAAGGTGCAATTCTGAAATTTTTTGCTTTTTCCTGCTAATCCTAGCATGATAAAGAAGATTCAAAGAGAGTGAGATGCCAGCTCCTTTCATTCAGTCAGTAGCTTCAAACATTTCTGGACGTTTTTCAATGGCAAAAATCAATGAATATTGTAAATGCACAAACAGTAATATCTCCACATTGCAAGGTGCAATTCTGAAATTTTTAGCTTTTTCCTGTTAATCCTAGCATGATAAAGAAGATTCAAAGAGAGTGAGATGCCAGCTCCTTTCATTCAGTCAGTAGCTTCAAACATTTCTGGTATATGAAAAACATGTTTTTCAATGGCAAAAATCAATGAATATTGTAAATGCACAAACAGTAATATCTCCACATTGCACGGTGCAATTCTGAAATTTTTTGCTTTTTCCTGCCAATCCTAGCATGATAAAGAAGATTCAAAGAGAGTGAGATGCCAGCTCCTTTCATTCAGTCAGTAGCTTCAAACATTTCTGGACGTTTTTCAATGGCAAAAATCAATGAATATTGTAAATGCACAAACAGTAATATCTCCACATTGCAAGGTGCAATTCTGAAATTTTTTGCTTTTTCCTGCTAATCCTAGCATGATAAAGAAGATTCAAAGAGAGTGAGATGCCAGCTCCTTTCATTCAGTCAGTAGCTTCAAACATTTCTGGTATATGAAAAACATGTTTTTCAATGGCAAAAATCAATGAATATTGTAAATGCACAAACAGTAATATCTCCACATTGCAAGGTGCAATTCTGAAATTTTTTGCTTTTTCCTGCTAATCCTAGCATGATAAAGAAGATTCAAAGAGAGTGAGATGCCAGCTCCTTTCATTCAGTCAGTAGCTTCAAACATTTCTGGTATATGAAAAACATGTTTTTCAATGGCAAAAATCAATGAATATTGTAAATGCACAAACAGTAATATCTCCACATTGCACGGTGCAATTCTGAAATTTTTAGCTTTTTCCTGTTAATCCTAGCATGATAAAGAAGATTCAAAGAGAGTGAGATGCCAGCTCCTTTCATTCAGTCAGTAGCTTCAAACATTTCTGGTATATGAAAAACATGTTTTTCAATGGCAAAAATCAATGAATATTGTAAATGCACAAACAGTAATATCTCCACATTGCAAGGTGCAATTCTGAAATTTTTTGCTTTTTCCTGCTAATCCTAGCATGATAAAGAAGATTCAAAGAGAGTGAGATGCCAGCTCCTTTCATTCAGTCAGTAGCTTCAAACATTTCTGGTATATGAAAAACATGTTTTTCAATGGCAAAAATCAATGAATATTGTAAATGCACAAACAGTAATATCTCCACATTGCAAGGTGCAATTCTGAAATTTTTAGCTTTTTCCTGTTAATCCTAGCATGATAAAGAAGATTCAAAGAGAGTGAGATGCCAGCTCCTTTCATTCAGTCAGTAGCTTCAAACATTTCTGGACGTTTTTCAATGGCAAAAATCAATGAATATTGTAAATGCACAAACAGTAATATCTCCACATTGCAAGGTGCAATTCTGAAATTTTTTGCTTTTTCCTGCTAATCCTAGCATGATAAAGAAGATTCAAAGAGAGTGAGATGCCAGCTCCTTTCATTCAGTCAGTAGCTTCAAACATTTCTGGTATATGAAAAACATGTTTTTCAATGGCAAAAATCAATGAATATTGTAAATGCACAAACAGTAATATCTCCACATTGCAAGGTGCAATTCTGAAATTTTTAGCTTTTTCCTGCTAATCCTAGCATGATAAAGAAGATTCAAAGAGAGTGAGATGCCAGCTCCTTTCATTCAGTCAGTAGCTTCAAACATTTCTGGTATATGAAAAACATGTTTTTCAATGGCAAAAATCAATGAATATTGTAAATGCACAAACAGTAATATCTCCACATTGCACGGTGCAATTCTGAAATTTTTTGCTTTTTCCTGTTAATCCTAGCATGATAAAGAAGATTCAAAGAGAGTGAGATGCCAGCTCCTTTCATTCAGTCAGTAGCTTCAAACATTTCTGGTATATGAAAAACATGTTTTTCAATGGCAAAAATCAATGAATATTGTAAATGCACAAACAGTAATATCTCCACATTGCACGGTGCAATTCTGAAATTTTTTGCTTTTTCCTGCTAATCCTAGCATGATAAAGAAGATTCAAAGAGAGTGAGATGCCAGCTCCTTTCATTCAGTCAGTAGCTTCAAACATTTCTGGACGTTTTTCAATGGCAAAAATCAATGAATATTGTAAATGCACAAACAGTAATATCTCCACATTGCAAGGTGCAATTCTGAAATTTTTTGCTTTTTCCTGCTAATCCTAGCATGATAAAGAAGATTCAAAGAGAGTGAGATGCCAGCTCCTTTCATTCAGTCAGTAGCTTCAAACATTTCTGGTATATGAAAAACATGTTTTTCAATGGCAAAAATCAATGAATATTGTAAATGCACAAACAGTAATATCTCCACATTGCAAGGTGCAATTTTGAAATTTTTAGCTTTTTCCTGTTAATCCTAGCATGATAAAGAAGATTCAAAGAGAGTGAGATGCCAGCTCCTTTCATTCAGTCAGTAGCTTCAAACATTTCTGGTATATGAAAAACATGTTTTTCAATGGCAAAAATCAATGAATATTGTAAATGCACAAACAGTAATATCTCCACATTGCACGGTGCAATTCTGAAATTTTTAGCTTTTTCCTGCTAATCCTAGCATGATAAAGAAGATTCAAAGAGAGTGAGATGCCAGCTCCTTTCATTCAGTCAGTAGCTTCAAACATTTCTGGTATATGAAAAACATGTTTTTCAATGGCAAAAATCAATGAATATTGTAAATGCACAAACAGTAATATCTCCACATTGCACGGTGCAATTCTGAAATTTTTTGCTTTTTCCTGCTAATCCTAGCATGATAAAGAAGATTCAAAGAGAGTGAGATGCCAGCTCCTTTCATTCAGTCAGTAGCTTCAAACATTTCTGGACGTTTTTCAATGGCAAAAATCAATGAATATTGTAAATGCACAAACAGTAATATCTCCACATTGCAAGGTGCAATTCTGAAATTTTTAGCTTTTTCCTGTTAATCCTAGCATGATAAAGAAGATTCAAAGAGAGTGAGATGCCAGCTCCTTTCATTCAGTCAGTAGCTTCAAACATTTCTGGTATATGAAAAACATGTTTTTCAATGGCAAAAATCAATGAATATTGTAAATGCACAAACAGTAATATCTCCACATTGCACGGTGCAATTCTGAAATTTTTAGCTTTTTCCTGCTAATCCTAGCATGATAAAGAAGATTCAAAGAGAGTGAGATGCCAGCTCCTTTCATTCAGTCAGTAGCTTCAAACATTTCTGGACGTTTTTCAATGGCAAAAATCAATGAATATTGTAAATGCACAAACAGTAATATCTCCACATTGCAAGGTGCAATTCTGAAATTTTTAGCTTTTTCCTGTTAATCCTAGCATGATAAAGAAGATTCAAAGAGAGTGAGATGCCAGCTCCTTTCATTCAGTCAGTAGCTTCAAACATTTCTGGACGTTTTTCAATGGCAAAAATCAATGAATATTGTAAATGCACAAACAGTAATATCTCCACATTGCACGGTGCAATTCTGAAATTTTTAGCTTATTCCTGTTAATCCTAGCATGATAAAGAAGATTCAAAGAGAGTGAGATGCCAGCTCCTTTCATTCAGTCAGTAGCTTCAAACATTTCTGGTATATGAAAAACATGTTTTTCAATGGCAAAAATCAATGAATATTGTAAATGCACAAACAGTAATATCTCCACATTGCAAGGTGCAATTCTGAAATTTTTAGCTTTTTCCTGTTAATCCTAGCATGATAAAGAAGATTCAAAGAGAGTGAGATGCCAGCTCCTTTCATTCAGTCAGTAGCTTCAAACATTTCTGGTATATGAAAAACATGTTTTTCAATGGCAAAAATCAATGAATATTGTAAATGCACAAACAGTAATATCTCCACATTGCAAGGTGCAATTCTGAAATGTTTTGCTTTTTCCTGTTAATCCTAGCATGATAAAGAAGATTCAAAGAGAGTGAGATGCCAGCTCCTTTCATTCAGTCAGTAGCTTCAAACATTTCTGGTATATGAAAAACATGTTTTTCAATGGCAAAAATCAATGAATATTGTAAATGCACAAACAGTAATATCTCCACATTGCAAGGTGCAATTCTGAAATTTTTAGCTTTTTCCTGTTAATCCTAGCATGATAAAGAAGATTCAAAGAGAGTGAGATGCCAGCTCCTTTCATTCAGTCAGTAGCTTCAAACATTTCTGGTATATGAAAAACATGTTTTTCAATGGCAAAAATCAATGAATATTGTAAATGCACAAACAGTAATATCTCCACATTGCACGGTGCAATTCTGAAATTTTTTGCTTTTTCCTGCTAATCCTAGCATGATAAAGAAGATTCAAAGAGAGTGAGATGCCAGCTCCTTTCATTCAGTCAGTAGCTTCAAACATTTCTGGTATATGAAAAACATGTTTTTCAATGGCAAAAATCAATGAATATTGTAAATGCACAAACAGTAATATCTCCACATTGCACGGTGCAATTCTGAAATTTTTTGCTTTTTCCTGCTAATCCTAGCATGATAAAGAAGATTCAAAGAGAGTGAGATGCCAGCTCCTTTCATTCAGTCAGTAGCTTCAAACATTTCTGGTATATGAAAAACATGTTTTTCAATGGCAAAAATCAATGAATATTGTAAATGCACAAACAGTAATATCTCCACATTGCAAGGTGCAATTCTGAAATTTTTTGCTTTTTCCTGCTAATCCTAGCATGATAAAGAAGATTCAAAGAGAGTGAGATGCCAGCTCCTTTCATTCAGTCAGTAGCTTCAAACATTTCTGGTATATGAAAAACATGTTTTTCAATGGCAAAAATCAATGAATATTGTAAATGCACAAACAGTAATATCTCCACATTGCACGGTGCAATTCTGAAATTTTTAGCTTTTTCCTGCTAATCCTAGCATGATAAAGAAGATTCAAAGAGAGTGAGATGCCAGCTCCTTTCATTCAGTCAGTAGCTTCAAACATTTCTGGTATATGAAAAACATGTTTTTCAATGGTAAAAATCAATGAATATTGTAAATGCACAAACAGTAATATCTCCACATTGCACGGTGCAATTCTGAAATTTTTAGCTTTTTCCTGTTAATCCTAGCATGATAAAGAAGATTCAAAGAGAGTGAGATGCCAGCTCCTTTCATTCAGTCAGTAGCTTCAAACATTTCTGGTATATGAAAAACATGTTTTTCAATGGCAAAAATCAATGAATATTGTAAATGCACAAACAGTAATATCTCCACATTGCAAGGTGCAATTCTGAAATTTTTAGCTTTTTCCTGTTAATCCTAGCATGATAAAGAAGATTCAAAGAGAGTGAGATGCCAGCTCCTTTCATTCAGTCAGTAGCTTCAAACATTTCTGGTATATGAAAAACATGTTTTTCAATGGCAAAAATCAATGAATATTGTAAATGCACAAACAGTAATATCTCCACATTGCACGGTGCAATTCTGAAATTTTTAGCTTTTTCCTGTTAATCCTAGCATGATAAAGAAGATTCAAAGTGAGTGAGATGCCAGCTCCTTTCATTCAGTCAGTAGCTTCAAACATTTCTGGACGTTTTTCAATGGCAAAAATCAATGAATATTGTAAATGCACAAACAGTAATATCTCCACATTGCAAGGTGCAATTCTGAAATTTTTAGCTTTTTCCTGTTAATCCTAGCATGATAAAGAAGATTCAAAGAGAGTGAGATGCCAGCTCCTTTCATTCAGTCAGTAGCTTCAAACATTTCTGGTATATGAAAAACATGTTTTTCAATGGCAAAAATCAATGAATATTGTAAATGCACAAACAGTAATATCTCCACATTGCACGGTGCAATTCTGAAATTTTTTGCTTTTTCCTGCTAATCCTAGCATGATAAAGAAGATTCAAAGAGAGTGAGATGCCAGCTCCTTTCATTCAGTCAGTAGCTTCAAACATTTCTGGACGTTTTTCAATGGCAAAAATCAATGAATATTGTAAATGCACAAACAGTAATATCTCCACATTGCAAGGTGCAATTCTGAAATTTTTAGCTTTTTCCTGTTAATCCTAGCATGATAAAGAAGATTCAAAGAGAGTGAGATGCCAGCTCCTTTCATTCAGTCAGTAGCTTCAAACATTTCTGGTATATGAAAAACATGTTTTTCAATGGCAAAAATCAATGAATATTGTAAATGCACAAACAGTAATATCTCCACATTGCACGGTGCAATTCTGAAATTTTTAGCTTTTTCCTGTTAATCCTAGCATGATAAAGAAGATTCAATGAGAGTGAGATGCCAGCTCCTTTCATTCAGTCAGTAGCTTCAAACATTTCTGGACGTTTTTCAATGGCAAAAATCAATGAATATTGTAAATGCACAAACAGTAATATCTCCACATTGCAAGGTGCAATTCTGAAATTTTTAGCTTTTTCCTGTTAATCCTAGCATGATAAAGAAGATTCAAAGAGAGTGAGATGCCAGCTCCTTTCATTCAGTCAGTAGCTTCAAACATTTCTGGTATATGAAAAACATGTTTTTCAATGGCAAAAATCAATGAATATTGTAAATGCACAAACAGTAATATCTCCACATTGCACGGTGCAATTCTGAAATTTTTTGCTTTTTCCTGCTAATCCTAGCATGATAAAGAAGATTCAAAGAGAGTGAGATGCCAGCTCCTTTCATTCAGTCAGTAGCTTCAAACATTTCTGGACGTTTTTCAATGGCAAAAATCAATGAATATTGTAAATGCACAAACAGTAATATCTCCACATTGCAAGGTGCAATTCTGAAATTTTTTGCTTTTTCCTGCTAATCCTAGCATGAAAAAGAAGATTCAAAGAGAGTGAGATGCCAGCTCCTTTCATTCAGTCAGTAGCTTCAAACATTTCTGGTATATGAAAAACATGTTTTTCAATGGCAAAAATCAATGAATATTGTAAATGCACAAACAGTAATATCTCCACATTGCACGGTGCAATTCTGAAATTTTTAGCTTTTTCCTGTTAATCCTAGCATGATAAAGAAGATTCAAAGAGAGTGAGATGCCAGCTCCTTTCATTCAGTCAGTAGCTTCAAACATTTCTGGTATATGAAAAACATGTTTTTCAATGGCAAAAATCAATGAATATTGTAAATGCACAAACAGTAATATCTCCACATTGCAAGGTGCAATTCTGAAATTTTTTGCTTTTTCCTGCTAATCCTAGCATGATAAAGAAGAGTCAAAGAGAGTGAGATGCCAGCTCCTTTCATTCAGTCAGTAGCTTCAAACATTTCTGGTATATGAAAAACATGTTTTTCAATGGCAAAAATCAATGAATATTGTAAATGCACAAACAGTAATATCTCCACATTGCAAGGTGCAATTCTGAAATTTTTAGCTTTTTCCTGTTAATCCTAGCATGATAAAGAAGATTCAAAGAGAGTGAGATGCCAGCTCCTTTCATTCAGTCAGTAGCTTCAAACATTTCTGGACGTTTTTCAATGGCAAAAATCAATGAATATTGTAAATGCACAAACAGTAATATCTCCACATTGCAAGGTGCAATTCTGAAATTTTTTGCTTTTTCCTGCTAATCCTAGCATGATAAAGAAGATTCAAAGAGAGTGAGATGCCAGCTCCTTTCATTCAGTCAGTAGCTTCAAACATTTCTGGACGTTTTTCAATGGCAAAAATCAATGAATATTGTAAATGCACAAACAGTAATATCTCCACATTGCAAGGTGCAATTCTGAAATTTTTAGCTTTTTCCTGTTAATCCTAGCATGATAAAGAAGATTCAAAGAGAGTGAGATGCCAGCTCCTTTCATTCAGTCAGTAGCTTCAAACATTTCTGGTATATGAAAAACATGTTTTTCAATGGCAAAAATCAATGAATATTGTAAATGCACAAACAGTAATATCTCCACATTGCACGGTGCAATTCTGAAATTTTTAGCTTTTTCCTGCTAATCCTAGCATGATAAAGAAGATTCAAAGAGAGTGAGATGCCAGCTCCTTTCATTCAGTCAGTAGCTTCAAACATTTCTGGACGTTTTTCAATGGCAAAAATCAATGAATATTGTAAATGCACAAACAGTAATATCTCCACATTGCAAGGTGCAATTCTGAAATTTTTAGCTTTTTCCTGTTAATCCTAGCATGATAAAGAAGATTCAAAGAGAGTGAGATGCCAGCTCCTTTCATTCAGTCAGTAGCTTCAAACATTTCTGGACGTTTTTCAATGGCAAAAATCAATGAATATTGTAAATGCACAAACAGTAATATCTCCACATTGCACGGTGCAATTCTGAAATTTTTAGCTTATTCCTGTTAATCCTAGCATGATAAAGAAGATTCAAAGAGAGTGAGATGCCAGCTCCTTTCATTCAGTCAGTAGCTTCAAACATTTCTGGTATATGAAAAACATGTTTTTCAATGGCAAAAATCAATGAATATTGTAAATGCACAAACAGTAATATCTCCACATTGCAAGGTGCAATTCTGAAATTTTTAGCTTTTTCCTGTTAATCCTAGCATGATAAAGAAGATTCAAAGAGAGTGAGATGCCAGCTCCTTTCATTCAGTCAGTAGCTTCAAACATTTCTGGTATATGAAAAACATGTTTTTCAATGGCAAAAATCAATGAATATTGTAAATGCACAAACAGTAATATCTCCACATTGCAAGGTGCAATTCTGAAATGTTTTGCTTTTTCCTGTTAATCCTAGCATGATAAAGAAGATTCAAAGAGAGTGAGATGCCAGCTCCTTTCATTCAGTCAGTAGCTTCAAACATTTCTGGTATATGAAAAACATGTTTTTCAATGGCAAAAATCAATGAATATTGTAAATGCACAAACAGTAATATCTCCACATTGCAAGGTGCAATTCTGAAATTTTTAGCTTTTTCCTGTTAATCCTAGCATGATAAAGAAGATTCAAAGAGAGTGAGATGCCAGCTCCTTTCATTCAGTCAGTAGCTTCAAACATTTCTGGTATATGAAAAACATGTTTTTCAATGGCAAAAATCAATGAATATTGTAAATGCACAAACAGTAATATCTCCACATTGCACGGTGCAATTCTGAAATTTTTTGCTTTTTCCTGCTAATCCTAGCATGATAAAGAAGATTCAAAGAGAGTGAGATGCCAGCTCCTTTCATTCAGTCAGTAGCTTCAAACATTTCTGGTATATGAAAAACATGTTTTTCAATGGCAAAAATCAATGAATATTGTAAATGCACAAACAGTAATATCTCCACATTGCACGGTGCAATTCTGAAATTTTTTGCTTTTTCCTGCTAATCCTAGCATGATAAAGAAGATTCAAAGAGAGTGAGATGCCAGCTCCTTTCATTCAGTCAGTAGCTTCAAACATTTCTGGTATATGAAAAACATGTTTTTCAATGGCAAAAATCAATGAATATTGTAAATGCACAAACAGTAATATCTCCACATTGCAAGGTGCAATTCTGAAATTTTTTGCTTTTTCCTGCTAATCCTAGCATGATAAAGAAGATTCAAAGAGAGTGAGATGCCAGCTCCTTTCATTCAGTCAGTAGCTTCAAACATTTCTGGTATATGAAAAACATGTTTTTCAATGGCAAAAATCAATGAATATTGTAAATGCACAAACAGTAATATCTCCACATTGCACGGTGCAATTCTGAAATTTTTAGCTTTTTCCTGCTAATCCTAGCATGATAAAGAAGATTCAAAGAGAGTGAGATGCCAGCTCCTTTCATTCAGTCAGTAGCTTCAAACATTTCTGGTATATGAAAAACATGTTTTTCAATGGTAAAAATCAATGAATATTGTAAATGCACAAACAGTAATATCTCCACATTGCACGGTGCAATTCTGAAATTTTTAGCTTTTTCCTGTTAATCCTAGCATGATAAAGAAGATTCAAAGAGAGTGAGATGCCAGCTCCTTTCATTCAGTCAGTAGCTTCAAACATTTCTGGTATATGAAAAACATGTTTTTCAATGGCAAAAATCAATGAATATTGTAAATGCACAAACAGTAATATCTCCACATTGCAAGGTGCAATTCTGAAATTTTTAGCTTTTTCCTGTTAATCCTAGCATGATAAAGAAGATTCAAAGAGAGTGAGATGCCAGCTCCTTTCATTCAGTCAGTAGCTTCAAACATTTCTGGTATATGAAAAACATGTTTTTCAATGGCAAAAATCAATGAATATTGTAAATGCACAAACAGTAATATCTCCACATTGCACGGTGCAATTCTGAAATTTTTAGCTTTTTCCTGTTAATCCTAGCATGATAAAGAAGAGTCAAAGAGAGTGAGATGCCAGCTCCTTTCATTCAGTCAGTAGCTTCAAACATTTCTGGTATATGAAAAACATGTTTTTCAATGGCAAAAATCAATGAATATTGTAAATGCACAAACAGTAATATCTCCACATTGCAAGGTGCAATTCTGAAATTTTTAGCTTTTTCCTGTTAATCCTAGCATGATAAAGAAGATTCAAAGAGAGTGAGATGCCAGCTCCTTTCATTCAGTCAGTAGCTTCAAACATTTCTGGACGTTTTTCAATGGCAAAAATCAATGAATATTGTAAATGCACAAACAGTAATATCTCCACATTGCAAGGTGCAATTCTGAAATTTTTTGCTTTTTCCTGCTAATCCTAGCATGATAAAGAAGATTCAAAGAGAGTGAGATGCCAGCTCCTTTCATTCAGTCAGTAGCTTCAAACATTTCTGGACGTTTTTCAATGGCAAAAATCAATGAATATTGTAAATGCACAAACAGTAATATCTCCACATTGCAAGGTGCAATTCTGAAATTTTTAGCTTTTTCCTGTTAATCCTAGCATGATAAAGAAGATTCAAAGAGAGTGAGATGCCAGCTCCTTTCATTCAGTCAGTAGCTTCAAACATTTCTGGTATATGAAAAACATGTTTTTCAATGGCAAAAATCAATGAATATTGTAAATGCACAAACAGTAATATCTCCACATTGCACGGTGCAATTCTGAAATTTTTAGCTTTTTCCTGCTAATCCTAGCATGATAAAGAAGATTCAAAGAGAGTGAGATGCCAGCTCCTTTCATTCAGTCAGTAGCTTCAAACATTTCTGGACGTTTTTCAATGGCAAAAATCAATGAATATTGTAAATGCACAAACAGTAATATCTCCACATTGCAAGGTGCAATTCTGAAATTTTTAGCTTTTTCCTGTTAATCCTAGCATGATAAAGAAGATTCAAAGAGAGTGAGATGCCAGCTCCTTTCATTCAGTCAGTAGCTTCAAACATTTCTGGACGTTTTTCAATGGCAAAAATCAATGAATATTGTAAATGCACAAACAGTAATATCTCCACATTTCCCGGTGCAATTCTGAAATTTTTAGCTTATTCCTGTTAATCCTAGCATGATAAAGAAGATTCAAAGAGAGTGAGATGCCAGCTCCTTTCATTCAGTCAGTAGCTTCAAACATTTCTGGTATATGAAAAACATGTTTTTCAATGGCAAAAATCAATGAATATTGTAAATGCACAAACAGTAATATCTCCACATTGCAAGGTGCAATTCTGAAATTTTTAGCTTTTTCCTGTTAATCCTAGCATGATAAAGAAGATTCAAAGAGAGTGAGATGCCAGCTCCTTTCATTCAGTCAGTAGCTTCAAACATTTCTGGTATATGAAAAACATGTTTTTCAATGGCAAAAATCAATGAATATTGTAAATGCACAAACAGTAATATCTCCACATTGCACGGTGCAATTCTGAAATGTTTTGCTTTTTCCTGTTAATCCTAGCATGATAAAGAAGATTCAAAGAGAGTGAGATGCCAGCTCCTTTCATTCAGTCAGTAGCTTCAAACATTTCTGGTATATGAAAAACATGTTTTTCAATGGCAAAAATCAATGAATATTGTAAATGCACAAACAGTAATATCTCCACATTGCAAGGTGCAATTCTGAAATTTTTAGCTTTTTCCTGTTAATCCTAGCATGATAAAGAAGATTCAAAGAGAGTGAGATGCCAGCTCCTTTCATTCAGTCAGTAGCTTCAAACATTTCTGGTATATGAAAAACATGTTTTTCAATGGCAAAAATCAATGAATATTGTAAATGCACAAACAGTAATATCTCCACATTGCACGGTGCAATTCTGAAATTTTTTGCTTTTTCCTGCTAATCCTAGCATGATAAAGAAGATTCAAAGAGAGTGAGATGCCAGCTCCTTTCATTCAGTCAGTAGCTTCAAACATTTCTGGTATATGAAAAACATGTTTTTCAATGGCAAAAATCAATGAATATTGTAAATGCACAAACAGTAATATCTCCACATTGCACGGTGCAATTCTGAAATTTTTTGCTTTTTCCTGCTAATCCTAGCATGATAAAGAAGATTCAAAGAGAGTGAGATGCCAGCTCCTTTCATTCAGTCAGTAGCTTCAAACATTTCTGGTATATGAAAAACATGTTTTTCAATGGCAAAAATCAATGAATATTGTAAATGCACAAACAGTAATATCTCCACATTGCAAGGTGCAATTCTGAAATTTTTTGCTTTTTCCTGCTAATCCTAGCATGATAAAGAAGATTCAAAGAGAGTGAGATGCCAGCTCCTTTCATTCAGTCAGTAGCTTCAAACATTTCTGGTATATGAAAAACATGTTTTTCAATGGCAAAAATCAATGAATATTGTAAATGCACAAACAGTAATATCTCCACATTGCACGGTGCAATTCTGAAATTTTTAGCTTTTTCCTGCTAATCCTAGCATGATAAAGAAGATTCAAAGAGAGTGAGATGCCAGCTCCTTTCATTCAGTCAGTAGCTTCAAACATTTCTGGTATATGAAAAACATGTTTTTCAATGGTAAAAATCAATGAATATTGTAAATGCACAAACAGTAATATCTCCACATTGCACGGTGCAATTCTGAAATTTTTAGCTTTTTCCTGTTAATCCTAGCATGATAAAGAAGATTCAAAGAGAGTGAGATGCCAGCTCCTTTCATTCAGTCAGTAGCTTCAAACATTTCTGGTATATGAAAAACATGTTTTTCAATGGCAAAAATCAATGAATATTGTAAATGCACAAACAGTAATATCTCCACATTGCAAGGTGCAATTCTGAAATTTTTAGCTTTTTCCTGTTAATCCTAGCATGATAAAGAAGATTCAAAGAGAGTGAGATGCCAGCTCCTTTCATTCAGTCAGTAGCTTCAAACATTTCTGGTATATGAAAAACATGTTTTTCAATGGCAAAAATCAATGAATATTGTAAATGCACAAACAGTAATATCTCCACATTGCACGGTGCAATTCTGAAATTTTTAGCTTTTTCCTGTTAATCCTAGCATGATAAAGAAGATTCAAAGTGAGTGAGATGCCAGCTCCTTTCATTCAGTCAGTAGCTTCAAACATTTCTGGACGTTTTTCAATGGCAAAAATCAATGAATATTGTAAATGCACAAACAGTAATATCTCCACATTGCAAGGTGCAATTCTGAAATTTTTAGCTTTTTCCTGTTAATCCTAGCATGATAAAGAAGATTCAAAGAGAGTGAGATGCCAGCTCCTTTCATTCAGTCAGTAGCTTCAAACATTTCTGGTATATGAAAAACATGTTTTTCAATGGCAAAAATCAATGAATATTGTAAATGCACAAACAGTAATATCTCCACATTGCACGGTGCAATTCTGAAATTTTTTGCTTTTTCCTGCTAATCCTAGCATGATAAAGAAGATTCAAAGAGAGTGAGATGCCAGCTCCTTTCATTCAGTCAGTAGCTTCAAACATTTCTGGACGTTTTTCAATGGCAAAAATCAATGAATATTCTAAATGCACAAACAGTAATATCTCCACATTGCAAGGTGCAATTCTGAAATTTTTAGCTTTTTCCTGTTAATCCTAGCATGATAAAGAAGATTCAAAGAGAGTGAGATGCCAGCTCCTTTCATTCAGTCAGTAGCTTCAAACATTTCTGGTATATGAAAAACATGTTTTTCAATGGCAAAAATCAATGAATATTGTAAATGCACAAACAGTAATATCTCCACATTGCACGGTGCAATTCTGAAATTTTTAGCTTTTTCCTGTTAATCCTAGCATGATAAAGAAGATTCAATGAGAGTGAGATGCCAGCTCCTTTCATTCAGTCAGTAGCTTCAAACATTTCTGGACGTTTTTCAATGGCAAAAATCAATGAATATTGTAAATGCACAAACAGTAATATCTCCACATTGCAAGGTGCAATTCTGAAATTTTTAGCTTTTTCCTGTTAATCCTAGCATGATAAAGAAGATTCAAAGAGAGTGAGATGCCAGCTCCTTTCATTCAGTCAGTAGCTTCAAACATTTCTGGTATATGAAAAACATGTTTTTCAATGGCAAAAATCAATGAATATTGTAAATGCACAAACAGTAATATCTCCACATTGCACGGTGCAATTCTGAAATTTTTTGCTTTTTCCTGCTAATCCTAGCATGATAAAGAAGATTCAAAGAGAGTGAGATGCCAGCTCCTTTCATTCAGTCAGTAGCTTCAAACATTTCTGGACGTTTTTCAATGGCAAAAATCAATGAATATTGTAAATGCACAAACAGTAATATCTCCACATTGCAAGGTGCAATTCTGAAATTTTTTGCTTTTTCCTGCTAATCCTAGCATGATAAAGAAGATTCAAAGAGAGTGAGATGCCAGCTCCTTTCATTCAGTCAGTAGCTTCAAACATTTCTGGTATATGAAAAACATGTTTTTCAATGGCAAAAATCAATGAATATTGTAAATGCACAAACAGTAATATCTCCACATTGCACGGTGCAATTCTGAAATTTTTAGCTTTTTCCTGTTAATCCTAGCATGATAAAGAAGATTCAAAGAGAGTGAGATGCCAGCTCCTTTCATTCAGTCAGTAGCTTCAAACATTTCTGGTATATGAAAAACATGTTTTTCAATGGCAAAAATCAATGAATATTGTAAATGCACAAACAGTAATATCTCCACATTGCAAGGTGCAATTCTGAAATTTTTTGCTTTTTCCTGCTAATCCTAGCATGATAAAGAAGAGTCAAAGAGAGTGAGATGCCAGCTCCTTTCATTCAGTCAGTAGCTTCAAACATTTCTGGTATATGAAAAACATGTTTTTCAATGGCAAAAATCAATGAATATTGTAAATGCACAAACAGTAATATCTCCACATTGCAAGGTGCAATTCTGAAATTTTTAGCTTTTTCCTGTTAATCCTAGCATGATAAAGAAGATTCAAAGAGAGTGAGATGCCAGCTCCTTTCATTCAGTCAGTAGCTTCAAACATTTCTGGACGTTTTTCAATGGCAAAAATCAATGAATATTGTAAATGCACAAACAGTAATATCTCCACATTGCAAGGTGCAATTCTGAAATTTTTTGCTTTTTCCTGCTAATCCTAGCATGATAAAGAAGATTCAAAGAGAGTGAGATGCCAGCTCCTTTCATTCAGTCAGTAGCTTCAAACATTTCTGGACGTTTTTCAATGGCAAAAATCAATGAATATTGTAAATGCACAAACAGTAATATCTCCACATTGCAAGGTGCAATTCTGAAATTTTTAGCTTTTTCCTGTTAATCCTAGCATGATAAAGAAGATTCAAAGAGAGTGAGATGCCAGCTCCTTTCATTCAGTCAGTAGCTTCAAACATTTCTGGTATATGAAAAACATGTTTTTCAATGGCAAAAATCAATGAATATTGTAAATGCACAAACAGTAATATCTCCACATTGCACGGTGCAATTCTGAAATTTTTTGCTTTTTCCTGCTAATCCTAGCATGATAAAGAAGATTCAAAGAGAGTGAGATGCCAGCTCCTTTCATTCAGTCAGTAGCTTCAAACATTTCTGGACGTTTTTCAATGGCAAAAATCAATGAATATTGTAAATGCACAAACAGTAATATCTCCACATTGCAAGGTGCAATTCTGAAATTTTTTGCTTTTTCCTGCTAATCCTAGCATGATAAAGAAGATTCAAAGAGAGTGAGATGCCAGCTCCTTTCATTCAGTCAGTAGCTTCAAACATTTCTGGTATATGAAAAACATGTTTTTCAATGGCAAAAATCAATGAATATTGTAAATGCACAAACAGTAATATCTCCACATTGCAAGGTGCAATTCTGAAATTTTTAGCTTTTTCCTGCTAATCCTAGCATGATAAAGAAGATTCAAAGAGAGTGAGATGCCAGCTCCTTTCATTCAGTCAGTAGCTTCAAACATTTCTGGTATATGAAAAACATGTTTTTCAATGGCAAAAATCAATGAATATTGTAAATGCACAAACAGTAATATCTCCACATTGCACGGTGCAATTCTGAAATTTTTTGCTTTTTCCTGCTAATCCTAGCATGATAAAGAAGATTCAAAGAGAGTGAGATGCCAGCTCCTTTCATTCAGTCAGTAGCTTCAAACATTTCTGGTATATGAAAAACATGTTTTTCAATGGCAAAAATCAATGAATATTGTAAATGCACAAACAGTAATATCTCCACATTGCAAGGTGCAATTCTGAAATTTTTTGCTTTTTCCTGCTAATCCTAGCATGATAAAGAAGATTCAAAGAGAGTGAGATGCCAGCTCCTTTCATTCAGTCAGTAGCTTCAAACATTTCTGGACGTTTTTCAATGGCAAAAATCAATGAATATTGTAAATGCACAAACAGTAATATCTCCACATTGCAAGGTGCAATTCTGAAATTTTTTGCTTTTTCCTGCTAATCCTAGCATGATAAAGAAGATTCAAAGAGAGTGAGATGCCAGCTCCTTTCATTCAGTCAGTAGCTTCAAACATTTCTGGTATATGAAAAACCTGTTTTTCAATGGCAAAAATCAATGAATATTGTAAATGCACAAACAGTAATATCTCCACATTGCAAGGTGCAATTCTGAAATTTTTAGCTTTTTCCTGCTAATCCTAGCATGATAAAGAAGATTCAAAGAGAGTGAGATGCCAGCTCCTTTCATTCAGTCAGTAGCTTCAAACATTTCTGGTATATGAAAAACATGTTTTTCAATGGCAAAAATCAATGAATATTGTAAATGCACAAACAGTAATATCTCCACATTGCAAGGTGCAATTCTGAAATTTTTTGCTTTTTCCTGCTAATCCTAGCATGATAAAGAAGAGTCAAAGAGAGTGAGATGCCAGCTCCTTTCATTCAGTCAGTAGCTTCAAACATTTCTGGTATATGAAAAACATGTTTTTCAATGGCAAAAATCAATGAATATTGTAAATGCACAAACAGTAATATCTCCACATTGCAAGGTGCAATTCTGAAATTTTTAGCTTTTTCCTGTTAATCCTAGCATGATAAAGAAGATTCAAAGAGAGTGAGATGCCAGCTCCTTTCATTCAGTCAGTAGCTTCAAACATTTCTGGACGTTTTTCAATGGCAAAAATCAATGAATATTGTAAATGCACAAACAGTAATATCTCCACATTGCAAGGTGCAATTCTGAAATTTTTTGCTTTTTCCTGCTAATCCTAGCATGATAAAGAAGATTCAAAGAGAGTGAGATGCCAGCTCCTTTCATTCAGTCAGTAGCTTCAAACATTTCTGGTATATGAAAAACATGTTTTTCAATGGCAAAAATCAATGAATATTGTAAATGCACAAACAGTAATATCTCCACATTGCAAGGTGCAATTCTGAAATTTTTAGCTTTTTCCTGCTAATCCTAGCATGATAAAGAAGATTCAAAGAGAGTGAGATGCCAGCTCCTTTCATTCAGTCAGTAGCTTCAAACATTTCTGGTATATGAAAAACATGTTTTTCAATGGCAAAAATCAATGAATATTGTAAATGCACAAACAGTAATATCTCCACATTGCACGGTGCAATTCTGAAATTTTTTGCTTTTTCCTGCTAATCCTAGCATGATAAAGAAGATTCAAAGAGAGTGAGATGCCAGCTCCTTTCATTCAGTCAGTAGCTTCAAACATTTCTGGTATATGAAAAACATGTTTTTCAATGGCAAAAATCAATGAATATTGTAAATGCACAAACAGTAATATCTCCACATTGCAAGGTGCAATTCTGAAATTTTTTGCTTTTTCCTGCTAATCCTAGCATGATAAAGAAGATTCAAAGAGAGTGAGATGCCAGCTCCTTTCATTCAGTCAGTAGCTTCAAACATTTCTGGACGTTTTTCAATGGCAAAAATCAATGAATATTGTAAATGCACAAACAGTAATATCTCCACATTGCAAGGTGCAATTCTGAAATTTTTTGCTTTTTCCTGCTAATCCTAGCATGATAAAGAAGATTCAAAGAGAGTGAGATGCCAGCTCCTTTCATTCAGTCAGTAGCTTCAAACATTTCTGGTATATGAAAAACCTGTTTTTCAATGGCAAAAATCAATGAATATTGTAAATGCACAAACAGTAATATCTCCACATTGCAAGGTGCAATTCTGAAATTTTTAGCTTTTTCCTGCTAATCCTAGCATGATAAAGAAGATTCAAAGAGAGTGAGATGCCAGCTCCTTTCATTCAGTCAGTAGCTTCAAACATTTCTGGTATATGAAAAACATGTTTTTCAATGGCAAAAATCAATGAATATTGTAAATGCACAAACAGTAATATCTCCACAATGCACGGTGAAATTCTGAAATTTTTTGCTTTTTCCTGCTAATCCTAGCATGATAAAGAAGATTCAAAGAGAGTGAGATGCCAGCTCCTTTCATTCAGTCAGTAGCTTCAAACATTTCTGGTATATGAAAAACATGTTTTTCAATGGCAAAAATCAATGAATATTGTAAATGCACAAACAGTAATATCTCCACATTGCACGGTGCAATTCTGAAATTTTTTGCTTTTTCCTGCTAATCCTAGCATGATAAAGAAGATTCAAAGAGAGTGAGATGCCAGCTCCTTTCATTCAGTCAGTAGCTTCAAACATTTCTGGTATATGAAAGACATGTTTTTCAATGGCAAAAATCAATGAATATTGTAAATGCACAAACAGTAATATCTCCACATTGCAAGGTGCAATTCTGAAATTTTTTGCTTTTTCCTGCTAATCCTAGCATGATAAAGAAGATTCAAAGAGAGTGAGATGCCAGCTCCTTTCATTCAGTCAGTAGCTTCAAACATTTCTGGTATATGAAAAACATGTTTTTCAATGGCAAAAATCAATGAATATTGTAAATGCACAAACAGTAATATCTCCACATTGCACGGTGCAATTCTGAAATTTTTAGCTTTTTCCTGCTAATCCTAGCATGATAAAGAAGATTCAAAGAGAGTGAGATGCCAGCTCCTTTCATTCAGTCAGTAGCTTCAAACATTTCTGGTATATGAAAAACATGTTTTTCAATGGCAAAAATCAATGAATATTGTAAATGCACAAACAGTAATATCTCCACATTGCAAGGTGCAATTCTGAAATTTTTTGCTTTTTCCTGCTAATCCTAGCATGATAAAGAAGATTCAAAGAGAGTGAGATGCCAGCTCCTTTCATTCAGTCAGTAGCTTCAAACATTTCTGGACGTTTTTCAATGGCAAAAATCAATGAATATTGTAAATGCACAAACAGTAATATCTCCACATTGCAAGGTGCAATTCTGAAATTTTTAGCTTTTTCCTGTTAATCCTAGCATGATAAAGAAGATTCAAAGAGAGTGAGATGCCAGCTCCTTTCATTCAGTCAGTAGCTTCAAACATTTCTGGTATATGAAAAACATGTTTTTCAATGGCAAAAATCAATGAATATTGTAAATGCACAAACAGTAATATCTCCACATTGCACGGTGCAATTCTGAAATTTTTAGCTTTTTCCTGCTAATCCTAGCATGATAAAGAAGATTCAAAGAGAGTGAGATGCCAGCTCCTTTCATTCAGTCAGTAGCTTCAAACATTTCTGGTATATGAAAAACATGTTTTTCAATGGCAAAAATCAATGAATATTGTAAATGCACAAACAGTAATATCTCCACATTGCACGGTGCAATTCTGAAATTTTTTGCTTTTTCCTGCTAATCCTAGCATGATAAAGAAGATTCAAAGAGAGTGAGATGCCAGCTCCTTTCATTCAGTCAGTAGCTTCAAACATTTCTGGACGTTTTTCAATGGCAAAAATCAATGAATATTGTAAATGCACAAACAGTAATATCTCCACATTGCAAGGTGCAATTCTGAAATTTTTAGCTTTTTCCTGTTAATCCTAGCATGATAAAGAAGATTCAAAGAGAGTGAGATGCCAGCTCCTTTCATTCAGTCAGTAGCTTCAAACATTTCTGGACGTTTTTCAATGGCAAAAATCAATGAATATTGTAAATGCACAAACAGTAATATCTCCACATTGCACGGTGCAATTCTGAAATTTTTAGCTTTTTCCTGTTAATCCTAGCATGATAAAGAAGATTCAAAGAGAGTGAGATGCCAGCTCCTTTCATTCAGTCAGTAGCTTCAAACATTTCTGGTATATGAAAAACATGTTTTTCAATGGCAAAAATCAATGAATATTGTAAATGCACAAACAGTAATATCTCCACATTGCAAGGTGCAATTCTGAAATTTTTAGCTTTTTCCTGTTACTCCTAGCATGATAAAGAAGATTCAAAGAGAGTGAGATGCCAGCTCCTTTCATTCAGTCAGTAGCTTCAAACATTTCTGGTATATGAAAAACATGTTTTTCAATGGCAAAAATCAATGAATATTGCAAATGCACAAACAGTAATATCTCCACATTGCAAGGTGCAATTCTGAAATTTTTAGCTTTTTCCTGTTAATCCTAGCATGATAAAGAAGATTCAAAGAGAGTGAGATGCCAGCTCCTTTCATTCAGTCAGTAGCTTCAAACATTTCTGGTATATGAAAAACATGTTTTTCAATGGCAAAAATCAATGAATATTGTAAATGCACAAACAGTAATATCTCCACATTGCACGGTGCAATTCTGAAATTTTTTGCTTTTTCCTGCTAATCCTAGCATGATAAAGAAGATTCAAAGAGAGTGAGATGCCAGCTCCTTTCATTCAGTCAGTAGCTTCAAACATTTCTGGTATATGAAAAACATGTTTTTCAATGGCAAAAATCAATGAATATTGTAAATGCACAAACAGTAATATCTCCACATTGCACGGTGCAATTCTGAAATTTTTTGCTTTTTCCTGCTAATCCTAGCATGATAAAGAAGATTCAAAGAGAGTGAGATGCCAGCTCCTTTCATTCAGTCAGTAGCTTCAAACATTTCTGGTATATGAAAAACATGTTTTTCAATGGCAAAAATCAATGAATATTGTAAATGCACAAACAGTAATATCTCCACATTGCAAGGTGCAATTCTGAAATTTTTTGCTTTTTCCTGCTAATCCTAGCATGATAAAGAAGATTCAAAGAGAGTGAGATGCCAGCTCCTTTCATTCAGTCAGTAGCTTCAAACATTTCTGGTATATGAAAAACATGTTTTTCAATGGCAAAAATCAATGAATATTGTAAATGCACAAACAGTAATATCTCCACATTGCACGGTGCAATTCTGAAATTTTTAGCTTTTTCCTGCTAATCCTAGCATGATAAAGAAGATTCAAAGAGAGTGAGATGCCAGCTCCTTTCATTCAGTCAGTAGCTTCAAACATTTCTGGTATATGAAAAACATGTTTTTCAATGGCAAAAATCAATGAATATTGTAAATGCACAAACAGTAATATCTCCACATTGCAAGGTGCAATTCTGAAATTTTTTGCTTTTTCCTGCTAATCCTAGCATGATAAAGAAGATTCAAAGAGAGTGAGATGCCAGCTCCTTTCATTCAGTCAGTAGCTTCAAACATTTCTGGTATATGAAAAACATGTTTTTCAATGGCAAAAATCAATGAATATTGTAAATGCACAAACAGTAATATCTCCACATTGCACGGTGCAATTCTGAAATTTTTAGCTTTTTCCTGCTAATCCTAGCATGATAAAGAAGATTCAAAGAGAGTGAGATGCCAGCTCCTTTCATTCAGTCAGTAGCTTCAAACATTTCTGGTATATGAAAAACATGTTTTTCAATGGCAAAAATCAATGAATATTGTAAATGCACAAACAGTAATATCTCCACATTGCACGGTGCAATTCTGAAATTTTTTGCTTTTTCCTGTTAATCCTAGCATGATAAAGAAGATTCAAAGAGAGTGAGATGCCAGCTCCTTTCATTCAGTCAGTAGCTTCAAACATTTCTGGACGTTTTTCAATGGCAAAAATCAATGAATATTGTAAATGCACAAACAGTAATATCTCCACATTGCACGGTGCAATTCTGAAATTTTTAGCTTTTTCCTGTTAATCCTAGCATGATAAAGAAGATTCAAAGAGAGTGAGATGCCAGCTCCTTTCATTCAGTCAGTAGCTTCAAACATTTCTGGACGTTTTTCAATGGCAAAAATCAATGAATATTGTAAATGCACAAACAGTAATATCTCCACATTGCACGGTGCAATTCTGAAATTTTTAGCTTTTTCCTGTTAATCCTAGCATGATAAAGAAGATTCAAAGAGAGTGAGATGCCAGCTCCTTTCATTCAGTCAGTAGCTTCAAACATTTCTGGTATATGAAAAACATGTTTTTCAATGGCAAAAATCAATGAATATTGTAAATGCACAAACAGTAATATCTCCACATTGCACGGTGCAATTCTGAAATTTTTAGCTTTTTCCTGTTAATCCTAGCATGATAAAGAAGATTCAAAGAGAGTGAGATGCCAGCTCCTTTCATTCAGTCAGTAGCTTCAAACATTTCTGGTATATGAAAAACATGTTTTTCAATGGCAAAAATCAATGAATATTGTAAATGCACAAACAGTAATATCTCCACATTGCAAGGTGCAATTCTGAAATGTTTAGCTTTTTCCTGTTAATCCTAGCATGATAAAGAAGATTCAAAGAGAGTGAGATGCCAGCTCCTTTCATTCAGTCAGTAGCTTCAAACATTTCTGGTATATGAAAAACATGTTTTTCAATGGCAAAAATCAATGAATATTGTAAATGCACAAACAGTAATATCTCCACATTGCAAGGTGCAATTCTGAAATTTTTTGCTTTTTCCTGTTAATCCTAGCATGATAAAGAAGATTCAAAGAGAGTGAGATGCCAGCTCCTTTCATTCAGTCAGTAGCTTCAAACATTTCTGGTATATGAAAAACATGTTTTTCAATGGCAAAAATCAATGAATATTGTAAATGCACAAACAGTAATATCTCCACATTGCACGGTGCAATTCTGAAATTTTTAGCTTTTTCCTGTTAATCCTAGCATGATAAAGAAGATTCAAAGAGAGTGAGATGCCAGCTCCTTTCATTCAGTCAGTAGCTTCAAACATTTCTGGACGTTTTTCAATGGCAAAAATCAATGAATATTGTAAATGCACAAACAGTAATATCTCCACATTGCACGGTGCAATTCTGAAATTTTTAGCTTTTTCCTGCTAATCCTAGCATGATAAAGAAGATTCAAAGAGAGTGAGATGCCAGCTCCTTTCATTCAGTCAGTAGCTTCAAACATTTCTGGAATATGAAAAACATGTTTTTCAATGGCAAAAATCAATGAATATTGTAAATGCACAAACAGTAATATCTCCACATTGCACGGTGCAATTCTGAAATTTTTTGCTTTTTCCTGTTAATCCTAGCATGATAAAGAAGATTCAAAGAGAGTGAGATGCCAGCTCCTTTCATTCAGTCAGTAGCTTCAAACATTTCTGGACGTTTTTCAATGGCAAAAATCAATGAATATTGTAAATGCACAAACAGTAATATCTCCACATTGCACGGTGCAATTCTGAAATTTTTTGCTTTTTCCTGCTAATCCTAGCATGATAAAGAAGATTCAAAGAGAGTGAGATGCCAGCTCCTTTCATTCAGTCAGTAGCTTCAAACATTTCTGGTATATGAAAAACATGTTTTTCAATGGCAAAAATCAATGAATATTGTAAATGCACAAACAGTAATATCTCCACATTGCACGGTGCAATTCTGAAATTTTTAGCTTTTTCCTGTTAATCCTAGCATGATAAAGAAGATTCAAAGAGAGTGAGATGCCAGCTCCTTTCATTCAGTCAGTAGCTTCAAACATTTCTGGACGTTTTTCAATGGCAAAAATCAATGAATATTGTAAATGCACAAACAGTAATATCTCCACATTGCACGGTGCAATTCTGAAATTTTTAGCTTTTTCCTGCTAATCCTAGCATGATAAAGAAGATTCAAAGAGAGTGAGATGCCAGCTCCTTTCATTCAGTCAGTAGCTTCAAACATTTCTGGTATATGAAAAACATGTTTTTCAATGGCAAAAATCAATGAATATTGTAAATGCACAAACAGTAATATCTCCACATTGCACGGTGCAATTCTGAAATTTTTTGCTTTTTCCTGCTAATCCTAGCATGATAAAGAAGATTCAAAGAGAGTGAGATGCCAGCTCCTTTCATTCAGTCAGTAGCTTCAAACATTTCTGGACGTTTTTCAATGGCAAAAATCAATGAATATTGTAAATGCACAAACAGTAATATCTCCACATTGCAAGGTGCAATTCTGAAATTTTTTGCTTTTTCCTGTTAATCCTAGCATGATAAAGAAGATTCAAAGAGAGTGAGATGCCAGCTCCTTTCATTCAGTCAGTAGCTTCAAACATTTCTGGTATATGAAAAACATGTTTTTCAATGGCAAAAATCAATGAATATTGTAAATGCACAAACAGTAATATCTCCACATTGCAAGGTGCAATTCTGAAATTTTTAGCTTTTTCCTGCTAATCCTAGCATGATAAAGAAGATTCAAAGAGAGTGAGATGCCAGCTCCTTTCATTCAGTCAGTAGCTTCAAACATTTCTGGTATATGAAAAACATGTTTTTCAATGGCAAAAATCAATGAATATTGTAAATGCACAAACAGTAATATCTCCACATTGCAAGGTGCAATTCTGAAATTTTTAGCTTTTTCCTGCTAATCCTAGCATGATAAAGAAGATTCAAAGAGAGTGAGATGCCAGCTCCTTTCATTCAGTCAGTAGCTTCAAACATTTCTGGTATATGAA
Organism: Phyllobates terribilis; assembly: GCF_046119375.1. NCBI lineage: Eukaryota > Metazoa > Chordata > Amphibia > Anura > Dendrobatidae > Phyllobates > Phyllobates terribilis. The sequence goes on along the minus strand of NW_027368750.1, from coordinate 7,294 downwards.
AAACATGTTTTTCAATGGCAAAAATCAATGAATATTGTAAATGCACAAACAGTAATATCTCCACATTGCACGGTGCAATTCTGAAATTTTTAGCTTTTTCCTGTTAATCCTAGCATGATAAAGAAGATTCAAAGAGAGTGAGATGCCAGCTCCTTTCATTCAGTCAGTAGCTTCAAACATTTCTGGTATATGAAAAACATGTTTTTCAATGGCAAAAATCAATGAATATTGTAAATGCACAAACAGTAATATCTCCACATTGCACGGTGCAATTCTGAAATTTTTAGCTTTTTCCTGTTAATCCTAGCATGATAAAGAAGATTCAAAGAGAGTGAGATGCCAGCTCCTTTCATTCAGTCAGTAGCTTCAAACATTTCTGGTATATGAAAAACATGTTTTTCAATGGCAAAAATCAATGAATATTGTAAATGCACAAACAGTAATATCTCCACATTGCACGGTGCAATTCTGAAATTTTTTGCTTTTTCCTGCTAATCCTAGCATGATAAAGAAGATTCAAAGAGAGTGAGATGCCAGCTCCTTTCATTCAGTCAGTAGCTTCAAATATTTCTGGACGTTTTTCAATGGCAAAAATCAATGAATATTGTAAATGCACAAACAGTAATATCTCCACATTGCACTGTGCAATTCTGAAATTTTTTGCTTTTTCCTGCTAATCCTAGCATGATAAAGAAGATTCAAAGAGAGTGAGATGCCAGCTCCTTTCATTCAGTCAGTAGCTTCAAACATTTCTGGACGTTTTTCAATGGCAAAAATCAATGAATATTGTAAATGCACAAACAGTAATATCTCCACATTGCACGGTGCAATTCTGAAATTTTTAGCTTTTTCCTGTTAATCCTAGCATGATAAAGAAGATTCAAAGAGAGTGAGATGCCAGCTCCTTTCATTCAGTCAGTAGCTTCAAACATTTCTGGACGTTTTTCAATGGCAAAAATCAATGAATATTGTAAATGCACAAACAGTAATATCTCCACATTGCACGGTGCAATTCTGAAATTTTTTGCTTTTTCCTGCTAATCCTAGCATGATAAAGAAGATTCAAAGATAGTGAGATGCCAGCTCCTTTCATTCAGTCAGTAGCTTCAAACATTTCTGGTATATGAAAAACATGTTTTTCAATGGCAAAAATCAATGAATATTGTGAATGCACAAACAGTAATATCTCCACATTGCAAGGTGCAATTCTGAAATTTTTAGCTTTTTCCTGTTAATCCTAGCATGATAAAGAAGATTCAAAGAGAGTGAGATGCCAGCTCCTTTCATTCAGTCAGTAGCTTCAAACATTTCTGGTATATGAAAAACATGTTTTTCAATGGCAAAAATCAATGAATATTGTAAATGCACAAACAGTAATATCTCCACATTGCACGGTGCAATTCTGAAATTTTTAGCTTTTTCCTGTTAATCCTAGCATGATAAAGAAGATTCAAAGAGAGTGAGATGCCAGCTCCTTTCATTCAGTCAGTAGCTTCAAACATTTCTGGACGTTTTTCAATGGCAAAAATCAATGAATATTGTAAATGCACAAACAGTAATATCTCCACATTGCACGGTGCAATTCTGAAATTTTTAGCTTTTTCCTGTTAATCCTAGCATGATAAAGAAGATTCAAAGAGAGTGAGATGCCAGCTCCTTTCATTCAGTCAGTAGCTTCAAACATTTCTGGATGTTTTTCAATGGCAAAAATCAATGAATATTGTAAATGCACAAACAGTAATATCTCCACATTGCACGGTGCAATTCTGAAATTTTTTGCTTTTTCCTGCTAATCCTAGCATGATAAAGAAGATTCAAAGAGAGTGAGATGCCAGCTCCTTTCATTCAGTCAGTAGCTTCAAACATTTCTGGTATATGAAAAACATGTTTTTCAATGGCAAAAATCAATGAATATTGTAAATGCACAAACAGTAATATCTCCACATTGCAAGGTGCAATTCTGAAATTTTTAGCTTTTTCCTGTTAATCCTAGCATGATAAAGAAGATTCAAAGAGAGTGAGATGCCAGCTCCTTTCATTCAGTCAGTAGCTTCAAACATTTCTGGTATATGAAAAACATGTTTTTCAATAGCAAAAATCAATGAATATTGTAAATGCACAAACAGTAATATCTCCACATTGCACGGTGCAATTCTGAAATTTTTAGCTTTTTCCTGTTAATCCTAGCATGATAAAGAAGATTCAAAGAGAGTGAGATGCCAGCTCCTTTCATTCAGTCAGTAGCTTCAAACATTTCTGGACGTTTTTCAATGGCAAAAATCAATGAATATTGTAAATGCACAAACAGTAATATCTCCACATTGCACGGTGCAATTCTGAAATTTTTTGCTTTTTCCTGCTAATCCTAGCATGATAAAGAAGATTCAAAGAGAGTGAGATGCCAGCTCCTTTCATTCAGTCAGTAGCTTCAAACATTTCTGGTATATGAAAAACATGTTTTTCAATGGCAAAAATCAATGAATATTGTAAATGCACAAACAGTAATATCTCCACATTGCAAGGTGCAATTCTGAAATTTTTAGCTTTTCCTGTTAATCCTAGCATGATAAAGAAGATTCAAAGAGAGTGAGATGCCAGCTCCTTTCATTCAGTCAGTAGCTTCAAACATTTCTGGTATATGAAAAACATGTTTTTCAATGGCAAAAATCAATGAATATTGTAAATGCACAAACAGTAATATCTCCACATTGCAAGGTGCAATTCTGAAATTTTTTGCTTTTTCCTGCTAATCCTAGCATGATAAAGAAGATTCAAAGAGAGTGAGATGCCAGCTCCTTTCATTCAGTCAGTAGCTTCAAACATTTCTGGTATATGAAAAACATGTTTTTCAATGGCAAAAATCAATGAATATTGTAAATGCACAAACAGTAATATCTCCACATTGCAAGGTGCAATTCTGAAATTTTTTGCTTTTTCCTGCTAATCCTAGCATGATAAAGAAGATTCAAAGAGAGTGAGATGCCAGCTCCTTTCATTCAGTCAGTAGCTTCAAACATTTCTGGTATATGAAAAACATGTTTTTCAATGGCAAAAATCAATGAATATTGTAAATGCACAAACAGTAATATCTCCACATTGCACGGTGCAATTCTGAAATTTTTTGCTTTTTCCTGCTAATCCTAGCATGATAAAGAAGAATTCAAAGAGAGTGAGATGCCAGCTCCTTTCATTCAGTCAGTAGCTTCAAACATTTCTGGTATATGAAAAACATGTTTTAATGGCAAAAATCAATGAATATTGTAAATGCACAAACAGTAATATCTCCACATTGCACGGTGCAATTCTGAAATTTTTTGCTTTTTCCTGCTAATCCTAGCATGATAAAGAAGATTCAAAGAGAGTGAGATGCCAGCTCCTTTCATTCAGTCAGTAGCTTCAAACATTTCTGGACGTTTTTCAATGGCAAAAATCAATGAATATTGTAAATGCACAAACAGTAATATCTCCACATTGCAAGGTGCAATTCTGAATTTTTTGCTTTTTCCTGCTAATCCTAGCATGATAAAGAAGATTCAAAGAGAGTGAGAAGCCAGCTCCTTTCATTCAGTCAGTAGCTTCAAACATTTCTGGTATATGAAAAACATGTTTTTCAATGGCAAAAATCAATGAATATTGTAAATGCACAAACAGTAATATCTCCACATTGCACGGTGCAATTCTGAAATTTTTAGCTTTTTCCTGTTAATCCTAGCATGATAAAGAAGATTCAAAGAGAGTGAGATGCCAGCTCCTTTCATTCAGTCAGTAGCTTCAAACATTTCTGGTATATGAAAAACATGTTTTTCAATGGCAAAAATCAATGAATATTGTAAATGCACAAACAGTAATATCTCCACATTGCACGGTGCAATTCTGAAATTTTTTGCTTTTTCCTGCTAATCCTAGCATGATAAAGAAGATTCAAAGAGAGTGAGATGCCAGCTCCTTTCATTCAGTCAGTAGCTTCAAACATTTCTGGACGTTTTTCAATGGCAAAAATCAATGAATATTGTAAATGCACAAACAGTAATATCTCCACATTGCACGGTGCAATTCTGAAATTTTTAGCTTTTTCCTGTTAATCCTAGCATGATAAAGAAGATCAAAGAGAGTGAGATGCCAGCTCCTTTCATTCAGTCAGTAGCTTCAAACATTTCTGGTATATGAAAAACATGTTTTTCAATGGCAAAAATCAATGAATATTGTAAATGCACAAACAGTAATATCTCCACATTGCAAGGTGCAATTCTGAAATTTTTTGCTTTTTCCTGCTAATCCTAGCATGATAAAGAAGATTCAAAGAGAGTGAGATGCCAGCTCCTTTCATTCAGTTAGTAGCTTCAAACATTTCTGGACGTTTTTCAATGGCAAAAATCAATGAATATTGTAAATGCACAAACAGTAATATCTCCACATTGCAAGGTGCAATTCTGAAATTTTTAGCTTTTTCCTGTTCATCCTAGCATGATAAAGAAGATTCAAAGAGAGTGAGATGCCAGCTCCTTTCATTCAGTCAGTAGCTTCAAACATTTTCTGGTATATGAAAAACATGTTTTCAATGGCAAAATCAATGAATATTGTAAATGCACAAACAGTAATATCTCCACATTGCAAGGTGCAATTCTGAAATTTTTTGCTTTTTCCTGCTAATCCTAGCATGATAAAGAAGATTCAAAGAGAGTGAGATGCCAGCTCCTTTCATTCAGTCAGTAGCTTCAAACATTTCTGGACGTTTTTCAATGGCAAAAATCAATGAATATTGTAAATGCACAAACAGTAATATCTCCACATTGCAAGGTGCAATTCTGAAATTTTTAGCTTTTTCCTGTTAATCCTAGCATGATAAAGAAGATTCAAAGAGAGTGAGATGCCAGCTCCTTTCATTCAGTCAGTAGCTTCAAACATTTCTGGTATATGAAAAACATGTTTTTCAATGGCAAAAATCAATGAATATTGTAAATGCACAAACAGTAATATCTCCACATTGCACGGTGCAATTCTGAAATTTTTTGCTTTTTCCTGCTAATCCTAGCATGATAAAGAAGATTCAAAGAGAGTGAGATGCCAGCTCCTTTCATTCAGTCAGTAGCTTCAAACATTTCTGGACGTTTTTCAATGGCAAAAATCAATGAATATTGTAAATGCACAAACAGTAATATCTCCACATTGCAAGGTGCATTCTGAAATTTTTTGCTTTTTCCTGCTAATCCTAGCATGATAAAGAAGATTCAAAGAGAGTGAGATGCCAGCTCCTTTCATTCAGTCAGTAGCTTCAAACATTTCTGGTATATGAAAAACATGTTTTTCAATGGCAAAAATCAATGAATATTGTAAATGCACAAACAGTAATATCTCCACATTGCAAGGTGCAATTCTGAAATTTTTTGCTTTTTCCTGCTAATCCTAGCATGATAAAGAAGATTCAAAGAGAGTGAGATGCCAGCTCCTTTCATTCAGTCAGTAGCTTCAAACATTTCTGGTATATGAAAAACATGTTTTTCAATGGCAAAAATCAATGAATATTGTAAATGCACAAACAGTAATATCTCCACATTGCACGGTGCAATTCTGAAATTTTTAGCTTTTTCCTGTTAATCCTAGCATGATAAAGAAGATTCAAAGAGAGTGAGATGCCAGCTCCTTTCATTCAGTCAGTAGCTTCAAACATTTCTGGTATATGAAAAACATGTTTTTCAATGGCAAAAATCAATGAATATTGTAAATGCACAAACAGTAATATCTCCACATTGCAAGGTGCAATTCTGAAATTTTTTGCTTTTTCCTGCTAATCCTAGCATGATAAAGAAGATTCAAAGAGAGTGAGATGCCAGCTCCTTTCATTCAGTCAGTAGCTTCAAACATTTCTGGTATATGAAAAACTTGTTTTTCAATGGCAAAAATCAATGAATATTGTAAATGCACAAACAGTAATATCTCCACATTGCAAGTGCAATTCTGAAATTTTTAGCTTTTTCCTGTTAATCCTAGCATGATAAAGAAGATTCAAAGAGAGTGAGATGCCAGCTCCTTTCATTCAGTCAGTAGCTTCAAACATTTCTGGACGTTTTCAATGGCAAAAATCAATGAATATTGTAAATGCACAAACAGTAATATCTCCACATTGCAAGGTGCAATTCTGAAATTTTTGCTTTTTCCTGCTAATCCTAGCATGATAAAGAAGATTCAAAGAGAGTGAGATGCCAGCTCCTTTCATTCAGTCAGTAGCTTCAAACATTTCTGGTATATGAAAAACATGTTTTTCAATGGCAAAAATCAATGAATATTGTAAATGCACAAACAGTAATATCTCCACATTGCAAGGTGCAATTCTGAAATTTTTAGCTTTTTCCTGCTAATCCTAGCATGATAAAGAAGATTCAAAGAGAGTGAGATGCCAGCTCCTTTCATTCAGTCAGTAGCTTCAAACATTTCTGGTATATGAAAAACATGTTTTTCAATGGCAAAAATCAATGAATATTGTAAATGCACAAACAGTAATATCTCCACATTGCACGGTGCAATTCTGAAATTTTTTGCTTTTTCCTGTTAATCCTAGCATGATAAAGAAGATTCAAAGAGAGTGAGATGCCAGCTCCTTTCATTCAGTCAGTAGCTTCAAACATTTCTGGTATATGAAAAACATGTTTTTCAATGGCAAAAATCAATGAATATTGTAAATGCACAAACAGTAATATCTCCACATTGCACGGTGCAATTCTGAATTTTTTGCTTTTTCCTGCTAATCCTAGCATGATAAAGAAGATTCAAAGAGAGTGAGATGCCAGCTCCTTTCATTCAGTCAGTAGCTTCAAACATTTCTGGTATATGAAAAACATGTTTTTCAATGGCAAAATCAATGAATATGTAAATGCACAAACAGTAATATCTCCACATTGCAAGGTGCAATTCTGAAATTTTAGCTTTTTCCTGTTAATCCTAGCATGATAAAGAAGATTCAAAGAGAGTGAGATGCCAGCTCCTTTCATTCAGTCAGTAGCTTCAAACATTTCTGGTATATGAAAAACATGTTTTTCAATGGCAAAAATCAATGAATATTGTAAATGCACAAACAGTAATATCTCCACATTGCACGGTGCAATTCTGAAATTTTTAGCTTTTTCCTGTTAATCCTAGCATGATAAATAAGATTCAAAGAGAGTGAGATGCCAGCTCCTTTCATTCAGTCAGTAGCTTCAAACATTTCTGGACGTTTTTCAATGGCAAAAATCAATGAATATTGTAAATGCACAAACAGTAATATCTCCACATTGCAAGGTGCAATTCTGAATTTTTT
>NW_027368749.1:0-47545 GCF_046119375.1 Phyllobates terribilis | reverse complement strand
TGCCCTTTTATCAGCAAGAGGATGTATTATAACTAGACCTAACAAAAATCAACCTGATATATATGCTAATATGTTTTTGATATGCTTGTCAGGTCTAATTAGTATGAGATACTGTCATTCTCATACCTCGAGGTGAAACAAAATTAAACCCATTTTTCCGCCTTTCCTAGACTTGTTCATCGTTTGTTTGAGAAATGGTGACCTTGAACTTCATATATGTCCTACTAACAAGCTCAAACGTACACTAATCACCTTCTTTTGGATTATTTTAATCCTTGCTAAATAATTTGGAGGAGTTCCATGATAGTACTTCATACTCCAAACCTTCCAATTTACTATTGAGGCTGAATTCTATATGACCTTTTCCTTTTTTCTTCAAATAGCTTGCACCATCCTTTGGGATATGTTGTACAAGACACCTAAATCTTAACAAACCCAGAAGTATCATTAAGTATAATGCAAATTATAGCTCATACTTACCATATAAAGGGCACTTCTACTCCTATTAGTCACATAAATTTGTTTGAAATGAGGATTTCGACTCCGAACTATAGCTAAATATATGAAGTAAAATTAATGCAAGGATGTGAATTTAATTTTACTCACTATCTTTGTCTAACTCAGTTCGGGAATAATCATCATTTTCATCATCACATTCTTCATTTATGAATACAGTAAATCATTGTTCATAACTAAAGGCATATATAAGGCATAACAGATTAATCAAATATAGGATATAGAGGAATAGAATTATGAAAGAATGTGAATTTTTTACTTACCAGAGTGATTATTCATTTTCATTTCATTATCATCGTCTGACTCAGTTGGGTAATCAACATTTTAACATTCTTCATCATTGGATACTGTGAAATGTGAATCATTTTTCATATTTGAAGTGAAACATAAAATCAAGGCAGATCTTTTTTCACGGAACGGCCCCTTATTTGACCGAATTTGCAGGGAACCATCCTCTATATCAGTAATTATTCAAAATCATCCATATTTCACAATATTTTTACCAAGAGTCATCCATGTCTATAATCCGTTAATTTTTTTCATCCAAACCCCGGAAATGACTCTTTTACCCTTGACAAAAGCACAAAAGAAACAAGGGTTTCTTACCCTCATTTCAATTTCTCATGATATTTTGATACTATCGTGATATTTACCCAAATCATAACCGCCAGATTAAAAAAAATAATTACTAAATGAACAGTAAAATAAAATTATCGGGTTGTTCGTTCGTTCTTTCTCTCATTCCTTTCTCTTCCTTCTCTTCCTTTCTCTGTTCTAACTCTGAATCTCTCTTTCGTATAAACTCATTGTTTCTCGGGTTTATTTTCTTGAAATTTGGGGATCTAGGGTTGAAATTAGGGCAATTGGGTTCTAGGGTTGAAATTCGTTCGTATTTGTGGATCTAGGGTTCGTAGAAATTTTGGGATTAAATTCGTCAAAACTGATAAGGGCTATTACAGATTCGAATCGAATAGTGTTGGAGTCGAATTTTGAATTTGGGATCTCAAGGGCTGTTATGGATTCGAAGCTTTAGTTCAGGTAATGTACTCCCAATATTGCTAGCACTCTTAACATAGGTTGTCCAATCAATTTCCATCGCTTCATTTCAGTTAAGATACATTCATAATTAGGCTAAGATAGGTTTGATTAGTCAACTTTCAGAATTAGGTTATTGAAGGGTTATTTACCAATAATTTGTTGTGATATATAATTGTGGTTGTGATTATATTATGCGTTTTGATTTTTCTTCCTTATGATTTAGGATGTGAATTAGGTTGTGATTTACCTTTCGATTTAGCTTCTGATTTTGTTTTTTATTGTATTGTATCTTGAGGAATATAAAACCTATTTATAACAATGTCATGACAATCTGGTTTATACAACTCATATAATGAAGCAAAATGTTGGTGTGATCTTAGTTTAAGAGTTAGAACAGCTCGTACACCAAACAATTGCAGAAGGTGGTTCAAGATTTGCTCATAATATACAAGTAGAGGTTCAAATGGTTGTAATTATTTCCAATGGATTGATTGTCCATATGATAAAAAAGCAGAGGCCATAATGGCTAAATTGGTGAATCAGATAAAATTGTTAGAGGTTCAAAACTCGAAGCTTGAACAAGATATGAAGGCAAGAGACATAGAAATTATTAGGATTGGTAGTTCAAGTAGGTTGATTATTTTGATTGTTGTTGGTATGTTATATTTAGCAATTCTCATTAACAAGTTATGTTAGATATGTTCGGTGATGTTTATTTTCATATATTAGGATCCTTATTCTGATTGAAGTTGTATGATGTTATGAATCTATGATAATTTTATTCTATTATGTATGATATTGGTATGACCTTGAAATGGTGCATTGGAACTCAATTTTTACCTTATAGTTTTAATTTTATCCTTTGGTCAAAAGCTGTATTTTTGTTCCAACTGGTTTGAACCAAAAAAGGTGGCTTAAAAGCTTCTTCTTTTTTGCTTAAATGCAGTCTAACAGAACAAATTTGGTCAAAGGCTTTTTTTTCTTGCATGCAAAGCTTAAATGCAGTCCATCCAACCACTTGTTGATCGAAGAAGCTCCCAACCTCCATTAAAAAGCCATATGTGACTGTTTTACTCTCCTCATCCTCCTACTTTTTAACTTTCCATTTGTACCTTCTGTAGTTTTGTCTTCTTCAATGGCTAAATTATGACTGTTATACTCTCCTCATCCTCATCCTCGGAGTGGACCACTGAATCTACTGAAAGTGATGTCTCAGAGTAGTCCAATGACTCCAATGTTAGGCAACCAATCGTCATTGATGCTGACAAGCCAAATCCTAATGCTACTAAAGAAAAAGTTGAAAGGGATACGCGACCTAGAGACCATCTTTGTCATATCCATGAAGAAAAGTTTTGTACAGGATGATTGTCATTTGGTAATGGAGAAAATTTGTTTTTTGATTTTGTTATATTGTTTTCAGATTCTAACATTCTAATATATTATACAGCCTCTCCCATTTGACCATGAAGAAAATTTTCTTTTCAAGAACACCACCATTTACCTTTCTTATGCCAATCAAGAATGGTTTGTCTTGGTCAAGTATAACAAAATTCAGTATAGGTTAGGATGTGGATAAAGAGATTTCGTCATTGACAATGGAGTGTGCAAGCATGATGCAGTGTTTTTTTCAGAGATGACTATGCATGAAGGAATTGCCTAATACAAAGTAAGAATCTTCAAAGATTGAAGACTTGAAGACATGAAGACTTGAAGTTGAAGAATTTTAATGGATTTTCCTTATCTAAGTTGTTATTTAATGTGTTTTGTTCAGTGTCTCTTAATGTATTTTGTTGCAGGGTCTAGGTTGATGATGTCCTTTACTATGTTATGACAGTTGTGTTTTAGGTGTTTAGTGATAGTGTAGTACATGTATTCTATGATAGTGGTTGTGTGTGTTTTATGAATTGTGTTGTAGTTATTGTATGAGAGTGTCTTCTAATAAAGTGTGTTGGAGTTGTTGTATTACATTGTTGCAATCTTACACAATGATAACAATAAGCCAATGACAAAACATATCATATATATAAGGATTGTAAGTAACAAAAAAAGAAGCATTAGTGTTGAACACTTATCACGCATTAGTGTTGAACACTTAACATGCTAACAATGATAACAATAAGTCAAGGACATAACATATTCCATGAGAACAAGAAGTCAAGGACATAACATATCACATTGTTTAACATAGCAGTGTCTATAAAAACATAAAATCACAGGTTAAAAGTTTGCCAAAAGTTAGTGCTAGCAATCACCTACGATCAGCATTGTTTAACGCATAAATGAAACATACCAAATACTTAGCTAAACGTTTTCCAAACTTACATTCTCGAATTCAACTACAGTGTTTAATTCCTTATTACGCTTCACCTAATACCCAATTTCTTGGATGACGATGTTGATGATTTGTTCCTGGATGACCCACCCTCTGCTTGTGGCTGCTTAGTTGGTATGAAAGGTGCTGATTCAGATTGGGAGAGCTCCATTGCTTCTTCTTCAATAATTGTTTGCTAAACAACAAAAAATTAATCCAATCGACAACCAACTTAAAAAGGCCAAATATAACAGTTAAAACCAATCCAATCAACAATCAACACATAAACTTCTTGTTCCCCTTCTTGTGATTCCCAACGTCATGGTTGATGATGTTGCTGATCTTTTCTTCAATGTCCCATGCTTTGAAAGGTGAAATTAAGAGAGGTGCATGTTGGACCACATTTTTCAGCTTGTGAGTACTAAGTTGGTATGACAGGTTCAGCATTAGATTGGGACACCACCATTGCTTCTTCAATAATTGTTTTCTTAACAACAAAAAATAAACAATTAACAACATAATTACAATTTAAGATGAATCATTACACCTACATTTAAAGGGATAAAATAACAGTATATACCAATTCAATTTCTTGTTCAACCACTAATTGATCAATATTAGTTGACCCAACTTCATCTTAAGATTCACTTTAAATACCTACATTTCAAGATGAATTAGTTAAGTATAAAGTTGAATAGAAATGCGAAATATAGCAATTCATACCTTCTTTTTGGTGTACTTTCTTTTTTTTGGATTGATAGGCATAGTGCTCTCACTAGAGGGCCTTCCTCTTATAGTCTTCTTTGGTGGCTCTGTTGTTTTTGGAGGATCCTTACAAGTCTTTTTAGTGTGGCCTTCCTCTCCACAGTTCCCACATTTGTTCTTCCCAAACCTCACTCTTGTTTTCTTGGTTTTGCTTGCTTCTCCAGCTTCTTTCTTTTCTCTTCCTCTTTGGTCTACCTGGTTAGACTACAAGATTTGGTGGGTCTAAAGGTGGTTGCCTAGTCTTCTCCCATTGATCCTATCTAGGTATTGGATTCACAGACAGACCATATTCCTTCATATATGTCTCTTTATGGTAGTATGAGTCAACAAAATCTTCAACCTTCAATCTCCTTTTAAGAATTTAACATATGGCATGTGCACATGGCAACCGAGTTATGTCCCACGAATTACAATCGCATGATCTGTCCTTTAGATCTACCACATATCTGGTACCACAAGAGTCAACCTCATATCTGTTACCATCACCGTAAGACTTACATCTGTAAAGGATCTACGCTTTATTGTCGTTGATCTTTGACATGGCTTCTGGAGTTAATAGTCCTTGATGAGATTTCATCTTGTTTCTCTTGGTGATCAACAACTTCATCAACTTCCTCATGATCCACTCTCACATAGACAGAATGGGCATCTCCCTTACCTCGAGAATGCAACTATTGAAAGACTCACATTAATTGTTGAGCAACATGTCTGACTTGGTGTAATACTTGAAGGCATGTAGAGACCATTTAGATGTGTGTTGGTTCATCAAGTAGGAATAAGCCTTTTCATCCATGTCTTTAATAATCTTCATTTCCACTTGAAAACTGTGTTATGGTGGTAGCTCTAACAGCAGCTCATATTGCATCTTTAAAAGATTTTCCTGGACATTTAATTTTGAAGTTGTTGTGGTTATGCCTTTCACACACTCTTGTGTCATCCAATGGTACAACCTCAGATAAAGCCTCTATCAAACCATGGACATAATGAATGAAATTTGTTAGCAACAAGCATGAATCTAATAACATCATTTAAACCATGTTCAAAACATTGAATAACAACACCTTTTTTCCTATTTGACATAAAAGTCAAAAGCTTTGATCCAATATCCCTAGCCAATATATCTAGAAACCATGACAATGTCTCCTTTATTTCCTGCTCAATAACTCCATATGCTAGGGGGGAAATGTTCTCATTTTCATCTTTAGAAATTTGCAAAAAGCTGCTAAGATTCTCTTTAACAATGTGAAAATAAAATATAACAAACAATTCTATCAACCTCAGCCATATGCAGCACAAACCAAAACTACCAACCTAACATTCAATGACATTTCCTTCTATGCACAATTAAAAGCTTCCTTCTCCACCTCAAAACCAATTAAAAGCTTCTAATTATCAACCTAAAACGCTTCTAATTATCGAACTTAGTTAAAAGCTTCTAATTATAAGCCTAAAACGCACCTTTCAAAGCGTCTTCTCCAAGCTCAATTCGCTCAGTTTCACAGTTCGATCCACTTCAAGCTCGAGCCCTCACATGCCTTAATTACTTCCAAACTCGAAATCCCTGGATTCGAAACGTGAAAGCCCCAAATTTTGCCCAGAAATTGCCCAACCCTAATTACAAGCATCTTACTTTGCCCTAACCCTAATTTTGCATAATATCCCCAATTTCACCCAGAAATTGGCCATTTACATCCTCAATTTACCCAAAATGTATAGCCCCAAATTCAAACTAACACTAAGAGAGTTTAGGAGTTAGAACAAAGAAAGGAAGAGAAAGGAATGAGAGAAAGAACGAACAACCCGATAATTGTTTTGTTACTGTTCATTTGATAGCAAATCTTTTTAATCTGGTTGTTAAGAATTGGGCAAATATCATGATATTATCAGAGTATCATGAGAAATTGAAATGAGGTAAGAAACCCTTGTTTTTTTGTGTTTTTGTGATTTTTCAAGGGTAAAATAGTCATTTTCGGGTTTTGATAGAAAAATTAACGGAATATAGACATGGGTGGCTCTTGGTAAATAAATTGTAAAAGTTGAATGATTTTAAATAATTACCGATATAAAGGTTGGTTCTTTGTAAATTCGAACAAATAAGAGATGGTTGTGTGAAAAAAAAGAGCTAAAATCAAAAAACATAATAAATTGACATACTCCAACATTCTCATACCTTGAGGTGAAACATTGGACATTCTAGAACGGCCCTTTTTGCGCCTTTCATCAACTTGTTCATTTCTAAACCGAGAAATGGTGACCTTGATATATCATTGCTACTAAAAACCTCAAACATACACATATCACCTTCTTTTAGATTGTTTTCTTCTAAAAAATTCTCCATCCTTTAGTAATCCTTGCTAAACAATTCAGAGGAGGTCCAAGATAGTACTTCATAGACCAAACCCCTTTGTCCAAGATATTCTTTATAAGACTTCAAAATCTTAACGAGTAAAGTTCAATTTAATGCAAATTGGAGCTCATACTTACCATATAACCTCTATTTGTTAGTAGTCACATTGTAGGATCGGGACATGTTAGAATATATCTAAGTAACACAACTCAACCAAGCCATGTTCCCTTAGAAAGTGGAATTAAAAAGAAACACAAGAGATTACTATTTCTTACAGTGGGAACCGTTGATAACCAATAAGTTATCTAGGTGGAAGCCCACTACCTTTTTCTCGAAAAGATTGTAAAGCCTGTTTATATTGATCAATTGAGAACAATGTTTTGGATAACACGCAGATTAATCCTAGACACACTAGAACTTCCTAAACTTGTAGAACAACACAATAACAGAATACGACTTACACTTGTTCTCTTATCAGAACAACAATCGATACCTTCTACTTATTCTCTCTTTCTTTTCAGAAATCGATAAGGTAGAATGAGGGATAATTAGTTCTATTTAAACGTTCAAGGAACTGAGCCTTGTAACATTCAAATTCAAACTCCTTCATTTGTGTTCTTTATTTGAGCTATTACCATAAATAGCTCTCGGTCAAAGACACAAATAAATTACATGGAATTTGTCTGAATTATAACTATTATAAATGGATAAATATTCCTAAGACCTTCCATAAACAAGCAATCAAATAACCTCCTAATTCAAATGCCCAGATTGATCGCTAGCTATAAGAAAATTGTTCCTTTAACGTTGGCGATCTTGTCTTCAGTTCTTAATGGAAGACGATGTTCATGAATAACTTTTTGCATCATAAAATGTGTGTAGGAGTTAGGGTGAAAGATCTTCTACACTTCGTTCAGCATTTGAAGAGTTGATCTAGGTTTAACAGAACATGTTCTCTAGTTCTTGACTAGGGAGCACACATCCTTGTTCTCTTTATCTTTGATGTTCGACTTTGAGTGAGACTTTGATCTATTCTTTATACATACATGATATACATGAAAGAATATGAGATAACATGTTGTTCGTCATAATCAAAACAAGGGAAAGTATTATGGATCACCAAGAGACCATTGTTCTCTGAGTTCACAATACTGACAAGTTCCTTCTTTTTGATAATGACAAATATAAGAACGTGACATATAAAGAAAATAGAACATATGAGAGAGAGAGAGAGAGAGAGAGAGAGACATGTAGAAGAATGTAGTGTAATAATTAGTGTATTGCATATTCCTTGTCAACACAAGCATAGTTCCTTTTTGAGTTAAAGTTTGAACACCCAAGGAACTTCTCCCTCAATAGAACAACGTTCTTACCTTAGTTTGTTCAAATATCTAGAGTTTGCTTCCCTATTTTCACACCATACAAAAGTCCCTATAGAAATGCATCACAAGACAAATAGCTAGAAAACAGTGATTAATCATAACTCTTGGAATTGACATGTAATATAACACGAAAGAACCGAACAAGAATTTAGCAAAAAAAATAGTATACTAAACATAAATATAAGAGAGTAGAGTTATATTCCTTCCTCCTTACCATAGTCTAGTTCTATTTTAACTGAACAGGGTTCTGATAAAGACCTCTCTTTTCTTTTGTTGTTCCTTCCTTCTTGGCTTGATCCTTCTTAGGAATGTTCGTAAATGTCTCCACGTTCCCTTCCTCTGCCTTCTCAATAGAGTCCTTCTCTTGGACCTCAATGTCCTTATCAACTCCACGCACATTGCCCTTCTTCATCTTACTCTTCTTCTTCTTCATATCCTTAAAGACCTTCCTTGCAAAAACCTTTAGCTCGAGCTTCAAGGTAACTCTGAGCTTATTGTTAACATATCTTTAAAAGGTTCAATGAATTTCCAGTGACAACGGAAGAGGGTGTTGATCATCTCCTATATATTGTTTGTGGTCTCATTCTAGTGCATACCAACCTTAGTGATAATACCATCCACATACTTGGCACTCTGGTAAATGAATTCTTCAAGCCCTTTGAAGTTGTCATTAAGCATTTCTAGAGAGATACCAATGATAGGAGGAGAAGGAGGATGTGAAAAGGGAACAGGAGGCGTTTCTAACATGGGAGTATCAACTAAAGTTGGAGGGTATATTCTGTACGTCACTAAAGATATGTTGGAGATGGTAAGGAATGATGAGAAAGCCGTTTCAGGCACAAACTCTGGGTAGTTGAAGAGGAGAATAGAAGGTGTTAATTCCTTCACCGTAACTGACTTGTTTTGCAGGAGAGAGTTTTGATGCCATAATTCCTCTCCAATGATGAGAGAAGAGATGATTGCTCTCTCTACGAACTAATCGTCCAATGGAGAGAGGGAATGATAGATATCAAGAGGAATCGTTGGGGCTCTGCCTTTGCTCTTGGAAGGTTCAATCTTGGCCTTCTTTTCCTTGTGTTCATCTTCTCCATCCTCTTTAATCATCAAGGAAAGGGAATGGGCACCTCGTTTTTTGAGACGTCTTGCCATCAACTCAGAATATCTCACCTTTGGAGGAAAACTAAAAGGGGAGGATAGTTGCTCAACACCGATCGCCTTTTTGTCTGGAGAAGGGGTGTGTTCTGATGAGCCAGTAATAGTCGTGTATGTCATTGGTTTTTAATGGAGTTGTGGTTAGATCAAGGGATTGGGTTGCTAAGGAGGAAGCCTTTTGTTTGCAAAAGGCTTCGAGCGTAGAGAGATCTTTTTTGCATAAGGAGAATGATTTGTTTGAGGTCATTGTAGTTATGAAGAGAGCAGAGAAATTGAGTAGTTTTTAGCAAGGAATTTCTGGAAGATAAGAAGGTAAGTAGATAGTGAGATATCTTGTATCAACCTATTTCCTTATATCACACCTCAAATCTCTACAAGCAATAAAAAAATATAGCTGTTGTATACACAAGTTTCCGTAAAAAGGACGATTGAAGATTTCTAGCTGAATTAGTTGAGTAGCCGACTCAACATATTATTCTCTTACCAAATATAGTCGTTACTACACAAGGAAACTTTGAACAGACAAAAACCCAATCAAACATGGAAAAATAAATCACGAAACACTCGCAAATAACTCATCATTGCCTCATGAACTGGCAAGCTCCGCAGAAAAGTAGCCTTTGGGGACAAAAGAACATTGTTCAGTTTGCAGAGCAAACTCCTCAGGACCTTAATATTTGTTTTAGTACTACAGAACATGGATGACATTGGCACATTTTGGGTAAAGAACAATGTTCTTATGATCATGAAGAATACATATTCATGTTAGAAATCTTGGTAGGTTGTTTTGTCATCACAAGTTTGATTCTAAGATTTGTACTAAAGGTGGTTCTTAGAAAATCAAGATCAAATGGTCAGGATTAGGGACGGCTTAGTACGCAATCATCGTTTCAGCTTGTAATATCAGAATAAAAATGTGATCAGATTGTCGACTTCTGGGCTTAATAAGGAAGACTCTGTTTTGCAATCAACTCAAAATACACATATTTAAAACCAAGAATTGTAATATTCTTTAGGAGAAATATTATCTGATATGGGAGGCCTTCATAAAGCACAATTCAATCCAGTACATGAACATGTCAAAGGAACAAGTCTAGACAATCAAGAGAACTGAATAAGACAAACACATTTAAGCAAGAGGGATTAGCCCAAGAAGCAATTTTAAATTCTCATACGGATCTCTATTAGTGAATATATTAACAATTTGATCTCATTTCTTCAATGATCTAGAACAATCTTCTCTTTCTCAACATGATTTGTACTAAAATGATGCTTATATCAATATGTTTGATGTCTCAAGAAAATGAAGCCTTATTTCTTAAGAAAACTTGTTGTGCTTCTATACTAAACATTATCCATATATCTAAATCTAAATTTAAATAAGCTAACTTAAGTTTTTTTGTCTGTTTGCTTTGTTCATTTATTGTGTAATTAAGAACAAAATATATATATTTGGGTCACTTTATCTTTTTCAATTCTCAAACTTCACTGCGCTTAATTTGTTCATGTTTCTAATCCTCTCCCCCTTCCTTGACTCATTTAATCATTTATTCTAACTTAAATATATGTCAATTTATTTTTTTAATATGAACATAACTTATTCCATTTACTTTTCTAACCATAATTCCTCATCTAAAATTTAAAAGAAAAATAATTTTCCAACCTTCAAAATTTTATTTTATTGTAAGTTTTTAATCAATATTTATCTATAACTTAAACCAACGTGTGCCTTAATTGGAAAAGTAGCTATGCACAAATACATCATTTTAAAAAAAAGGCACAAATACATAAAGTAAAATATTAACTGATTTGCTTAATAAATTAATTTTAATATTTACGCAAATGACATGAGTGTAACAGATTTTTCTGCTGCTTAATAGTTTGCATCAAATACATGATATAAATAATGTTCAATATATATAATTAAAAAAAGAGATATGGCATGGGGCAATAATAAGTTAGTATAGTATAACAATTAAACTTACAAATGATGACACTCAACTTGAAAATAAATATATACGGTCTAATTCTGGTGGAGTTTTACAATCGATTTCATGGAAAAGGAAGAAGTATGAGGAAAAGTGCAGGGAGAATGACTATAGTTTTATCGCTTTTGCTTTCTCCACCTTTCGGTAATTAGAAAGTGAGGCTATTGATTTCTTTACCAGGGTTACTCGGGTTACTCAAAGCAACGTTGTTAGTGTCAATGTGCGCTCTCTTATTTTTTTATAGATTGGGTTTTGCTGTGAATAAGGGTGTAGAAGAGTAGTTGGTTGCTAGACTCTCAACCAACCTTATGTAATTTTCATTGAAAATTATAAAAAGTCGGTATTTCATGGATAGAGTTCAAAGATCCTTATAGTAAAAATGGTAAGTCATTCATAATAATAATAATAATAAAGAGAGATTTAGAAAAATAAAAATTAATTATAATCAATAAAGTTTAATTTATGGTGACTAACTTTACCTTTTCAAACCCACACATGACTGTACAAACAAATTAGTGATTGCTTGTATTCATATTTCTACTTGCTTGCTCATATACAAAACAAGTCCTAATTGAAGGAAACATATACTCAGATACTTTATCTATCATGCATGGAAGACAACTTGATCAAGTCATGACTGTGCAAAATAATGATAATGTTTAGTTGACATTGTTGGAGTAGTATATTATATCAACCACATATAATAAGTCTAAGTATATAAATTTATAAATTAAATATCCGATTATTAAATGATTTTTAAAATGAAATCCCATTAAATTTGTATACTGAACTGACATGATTGCTTTATTCGTATTGGACACAGGATCAATGTAATTTGACGGACAAAATCTACAAGCTAGCAAACCTTACAGATTTAAGAATATTTCTGTTTTATAGATCGAAAAGAAGCAGATATATATATATGATCAGAGTATTCGGTGAGTTTAATGTATGCTGCTCATTAATTAGAAAGGTTTCTTGCATGATTTCCTAGATGGCATTCATATTCAAATCCCATCATGAATTAATCTTTATATCAAGGTTAAAAACATTCCTTGGGGACTAAGAACATACCATTATTGAATATTGATAGGCATGTTGAACCGATTATTGGCATTAGCTAGTATCACAACGAGTGCACTATAAGTGTCTATTACTCCGTCCAGATAAGGATACTTGTCATTAATTAAAAGTTTACACATTTAATATAAATTTTCTTTTTCTAAATAATTTTACTAAAATATCATTAAAAATATAAAAAACAATGTCTAAAAAAAACTTCTATATAATAATTATAAAGATTTAAATATGATAAAATAAAAAAAGGTTAATAAAATAACATCTATTTATATTCAATAAAATTATCTTAAAATACCATGTACCTGTATTCGGATAGAGTAATTTATAGTACTTCTATGAGCATGTTTGGTTTGCTTGCATCTTAAACGAGACCTAATCATAGTTGATTTTTTGTTATTTCATTTTTTTTTGTATTTGTGTACGGTTTTAATTTGCACTAACTCATACTTGTTATGAATAATGTAAGATTTGTGCAATTGTCAAGTGCATTTATTTGACTTGCATGAATTAGATCAAACATCTAGAAGACCATGTTCAAAGTTTGAAAATGAGATGTATATTTAAGGTAAATAGTGTGTGAATTATTTACCTTCTTAAATCTTCTTCACTTTACATTTAAGATGATGTAAATTAGTCAAGAATTAGATGATCTCCTTACCCTATAAATAGAGGCATTCTTCATTGTAAATTTCACATACAAAATAAGAGCAAGAATACCTTTTTCTAAGATCTTGATCTCTCTCTTCTCTTAATATTAAAGTTCTTTTTAAGTGTTTCTTTATAAAGATTAAGTCATCTTGTCTTAATCGTCTCTCAATCAAGATTAAGGCACTTTGTCTTAATCAATTCACAACATGTTATCAGCACGAAGAGCCTCTAATCACCACGTATCAAGAATCATCAAGGTATAAACTCTACCCCTTTATTAATACAACCATAATTATACAAGAGCTATTACAAAATCGATTTGAGAAATATGCTCTGTAGTTGCCCACATACGGGATCTTCTACATCAGAAACTCGATTTTCTCCTTATATCTAAAAACGATTTTACCAAAAATAGAAACAAGTTGTTAGATCTAAAACAAAATACAAACAAGATACTAGATTTACTTACCTCTTTGATTTATCGTTTCAAGCTCTCTTCAAGTATTTTTCTTAATTTCAATATGAGGCTTTCCAAATCAAAATGATGATAATAAAAACGGTAATCATGATAAGAACAAGGCAAATGAAAAGAACGGTTAAAAACCGATCGCTACTAGCTCTTAAACGACGATGGATCTCGTCGGAATCCATGGAAATATTTGAAAGAAAAAATGGAAGAAAAGGTTGATAATGGAAGTGAGGAAGAAGAAGATAAGGATGAGTGGAAAAGGAGGGATGAGTGGCCGTAATTATAGAGGGGTAAAAGGAGAATAACCGGTGTTAAAGTTTTCGGCCATAAGTATGCTTACGTAATTTTACTTGCATTACCCTTATACTTTATGATGACTATTCCCTCTTTGATTACATGACATACATATTGAAATGTTAAATTTAATTACATGATATACTTCTAATATATATGCCTATAATAATATGAAAGGATATTATGACATTACTTTGACAATTACTTGTTTCTTTAACCATATGAAAAATTAATCCACCATATACATATAGTATTGAGTATACTAATTAAAATTTTACAATTTGACCATTTGTAGAAAATGGCAAAAATTGCTCAAAGAGAATTTGAAATTCTTGACTTGGCTGGACAAAGATACCTCGAATGGAGATATGATGTTGTATCATACCTTAAGGCACATGGCCTTGAAAAAACCATTGAGCCTAAGAACCAAACAAAGACTCAAGAAAAGGCGAAGGCTATTGTATTCTTGCGCCACCTTATGCATGACAGTCTTAAGACCGAATATCTGCTCATGTTAGATCCGTTGGAATTGTGGGAAAATTTAAATGAACGATATGGACATCAAAAGGATGTCTTACTCCCACAAGTAAAGCATCAATGGGATAATTTAAGGGTCCAAGATTTTAAATGCGTAGGTGATTATACTAGTGCTATGTACAGGATCACCACTATGCTAAAACTATGTAGTGAAGAAAAATCACAAGCACAGATATTGAAGAAGACATACTCCACCATGCATATGTCTAATATGTTGTTGCAACAACAGTATAGAAACCAGAATTTTGAGAAATACTCTGACTTGTTAAGAGTATTACTGGTGGCTGAAAAGAATAACGAGATACTAATGATAAATCATAATATGAGGCCTAGTGGCTCAATGGCTCCTCCTGAGGCTTATGCCATTGACTATGGCTTCCAATTTGGGAATGCCAATGCGTATGGCCAACAACAACGATACAATGGTGGTCATGGCCATGGTCATGGCCATGGTGGTTGAGGAGGTCGTGGAGGCCGTGGAGGCCGTTGAGGCCGTGGTGTCCATGGTGGCCGTGAGGCCGTGGAGTTTGTGGTAATCATGGTCAATACCACTACAAATACCATGGTAACCAGAACTTCAAGGGGAATGGTAAGCAAAAGGTCCATATGGGTCATAAAGGACCCTCCCATAAGGCAAAATCCACTTGCCACAAATATGGAACGACTGGTCATTGGGCTAGGGAATGTAATGTGGCTCCACATCTAGTAAAATTATACCAAGAAAAGAACAAAGGAAAGTCCATGGAGACCAACTTCATTGAAAGTGCGGGTGTAAGTAATGCACACCTGACCAACCAAGATGATGGTCAATTTCTCGACTTTGAGCATATTGATGATTTTGTCATATGAAACATTGAAATATCTATGTAATTTCAAAACTTTTATTCCTTTGCACTATTTGTTTCTTTTCACTTATGTATTTTTCTTCGAAGCTTTGTAAGATTGATGATTGATGTGTAATATATATGAAGTTCTTTCTTATTACTACTTAACAACTCTTTCTACATCTATCTTACAAAGGATGAACTCATCCAAAGTGATACTCGATGGGAAGGAGCAATGTCTTCTAGACTGTGCAACGACGCACACCATCTTGAGAAACAAAGAGTACTTTACTCACTTGAAAGCCTATGAAGGCAATGTCACCACAATATCGAGTGCATCCAAAATCATTGAAGGCTCTGGAAGAGCTATTGTTATACTCCTAAGAGGAACAAAACTTGTTATAAATGACGCACTATATTCGAGTAAATATCGAAGAAACTTATTGAGTTTCAAGGATGTGCGTCATAATGTGTTTCATATGGAAACCATGAATGAAAATGGGAAAGAATACATGTGCATCATAAGATATGAATCTGATCAAAAGCAGATCCTTGAAAGGATGCCAGGACATACCTCCGAATTATATTATACATATATTTATTCATGTGAGGTCAATGCAACAATGACTTAAAAATCATATGACCAAGTTGCTTTCAAATTATGGCATGATCGTTTGGGTCATTAAGGGTCATTAATGATGCATAAAATCATAAAGAATTCACTTGGACACCCATTAAGGGACATTAAGCTCCTATCATCCAGTGACTTCAATTGCAGTTCTTCCTCACTTGGAAAATTGATTATAAGACCTTCTAAATATAAATTAGCAAGTGAGGCACCTGCATTTTTGGAAAGAATCCAGGGGATATTTGTGGACCGATTGCTCCACCATGTGGACCATTTCGATATTTTATGGTGCTAATTGATGCATCCACACGTTGATCATATGTAAGCCTGTTATCAAAAAGAAATGTTGCATTTGCTAAGCTACTTGCTCAAATAATTCAATTAAGGGAACAGTTCCCAGATTATACAATAAAGAAATTTCGCCTTGGTAATGCAGGCGAATTTACATCTCATACTTTCAATGACTATTGTATGTCAATTGGGGTTGATGTAGAGCATCCAGTAGCTCATGTTCACACACAAAATGGTCTGGTTGAATCCTTGATAAAGAGATTACAATTAATTGCCAGACCATTACTAATGAAATCGAGATTACCAGTGTCAGCATGGGGACATGCTATATTGCATGCAGCATCTTTGGCTCCGCTAAGACCAAGTGCAAACCATGAATATTACCCACTGCAATTAGTACATGGTAAGGAGCCAAATATTTCACATCTAAAGGTATTTGGATGTGTTGTTTATGTTCCTATTGCTCCACCTTTGCGTACAAAGATGGGTCCGCAAAGAACACTGGGAATTTATGTGGGTTCGAATCTCCCTCGATCATTAAATATCTCGCATCAACAACAGGTGATTTATTTACTGCAAGGTTTGATGATTGCCATTTTGATGAAACTGTATTCCCTAAGTTAGGGGGATAAAATACTGGTGTGAATGCACATGGAAAGGAAATCACATGGAATGCAATAGAATTATCTCACCTTGATCCGAGAACAAAGATGTGTGAACAAGAAATACAACGGATCATTCATTTGCAAAATGTTGCAAATCAATTACCAGATGCATTCATCGACTCAAAGAAAGTGACTAAATCACATATACCCGCAACACATGCATCTGAAAGAATTGAAATACCCATCGGACAGCCAAAGGCTTCCATAGCAAATGAGTCTACAACACGCCGAAAGCGTGGTAGGCCATCGGGTTCAAAGGACTTGAAACCAAGAAAGTTAAAGAACCCTAAGGGTATAGTAGAAAATGTCACAATAGCTTATGAGAAAGATGGTGAAGAAAAGGAGATTGAAAATGAAATGACCTCACAAGGAAATGACATCCTAGATAATGATCAAAAAATCGATAATTCTGATATTTCCATAAATTATGTATACACGGGTATACAATGGAATAGGAAAGATTTCACTGTTGATGATATATTCACCTACTCCGTAGCTATAGATGTTATGTCAGAAGATCAGGACATTGAGCCAAAATTGATCGATGAATGTCGTCAAAGGAATGACTGGCCAAAATGGAAATATGCCATACAAGCGGAACTAAGATCGCTTGAGAAGCGAGAAGTTTTTGGCCATGTGGTCCATACACCAAAGGGTGTAAAACCCTTGGGTTATAAATGGGTTTTCATGATAAAACGAAATGAGAAAAATGAAGTTGTTAGATATAAGGCAAGACTTGTTGCCCAAGGTTTCTCTCAAATTCCTAGAGTTGATTATGATGAAACATACTCTCCTGTGGTTGATGCAACTACATTGAGATTTCTCATTGGCATGAGTGTATTTGAGAAATTACATATGCGTCTTATGGACGTTGTGACTGCATACTTATATGGGTCACTTGTTACACATATCTATATGAGAGTTCCAGAAAAATTGCTTGACAACTCTAAACCTCGTGGATTATTCTCTATAAAGCTAAGGAGTTCGTTGTATGGATTAAAACAATCTGGACAGATGTGGTGATGCAGGAGCATCCCTCAAGCCAACTACTCAAGGAGCCATCACAAGAGCTATGGCAAAGGAGATCTAAGACCTCATTCTACAAGCAACTTTGACTCAAGACTTAGGGCATGGTTTAGAACCCATTGATTCTACACTTCTGGCATGTGAAAGAGGTGCTCATCCCTAACAAATCCAATGAAGACAACCAAGCCATTGAAGGACTCCAATACGGCAGAATTTGGCGTGTTTGTGCAACTATCACAACTAGACACTTAGCTGGCTAAGTTGTATAGGTGTAACGTTTTCACCCTCTTCCCTAACTATTTTGTGGAACTTATCTTAGGGTAATTTGGTTCTTATTTCAGTTATTTTTAGGTGTCAAAAGGCCACGTTCAACCTAGGTATAGAAGCCTAAAGTTAACCTTAACTAAGGGCCTTTGATTGAATTGATGTTTTGAGTAGAGTAAAAACTCCTCCTAGTTTCTCATGGGCCATCCTTGTTAGTTTGAGCAGATCTATGAAACTGCTTACCTTGCCTATTTCATCTTATTTAGGTAATTGATTGTGTAAACTTGTTAAATGGGAAACTCTTGGTGCTCATGGTAGTATATCTCCGTGTTGTGTTAAGTTATAGCTTGTTTTGATCTTTCTCTTCTTGTATTGTGTTGAGGTTAAGTCCAATGTGCCTTACATAGCAAGAGAATTTCTCTTCAAGAACATATCCATTTCTTCCCTTAAAACTTTTTCTTTCTTCTTTTTCTTGCTTGTTTTCAAGTTGGAACAACACTTAGAACACTAGTTCTTAGTGTGTGTTGGTTGAACACTCTAGATCCGATCTTGTGAGAGATAATCCTACATCAAGTGGTATCAGAGCTCAGATGAGTTTTCAACCATATCTCACCCTTAAAAACACAAAAACAAAGTGATTTTCAACACTTGCAAAGTCACACAAAAAAACAGCCCCAAATACACTAGCCAAGCCTTGTTTTTGTGTGCCCTTTGTTGGTCTAAGTCTAATGAATATTTTGAGTATTTGCAGGAACTAAAACCCAAGTTCGAAGTATTTGAAGAGGCCTAAGGAATCACCAAGCAAAGTTGAGGGAGTGTCTAAGAGAGAACCAAAGCCAAAACCTAACCGGGTGCTTGATTTCACAAAAGTGGTCAAGAACCCAACTTTGAAGCTTCACGCCTCAAACCAAACACAACCAAATAAAGAACACTTATGAGCCCCATGAAGAACAACTTTTGATCTGTTAAGGGAAACAAAAATCAAGCCAAAGGGACGAGTAAATTGTCCAAACACTAAAGCCAAAAATCTTTCCCAAAGCGGTAAAGTGTCACTTTCTATTTTTCACAAGTGTTGACCTAGCATATTCACAAGACTTTGCAGCCGCATTTGTTCGTGCCTTTTTGGATGTGACCTGAGCCTTCAACATAGAAAAACCCCCACTACAAGGATCAAGATAGTTCACATCTATTCCAGCTCATTAACCTCTTGAAACAAACACCCAAAGTTGCTTGCAACACACTTTTGTACCCCGGGTAACGTACTAGATTACCTTTTCTTCACTAAATCTTGTACCTTTTGTTGTGTACTACAAGTGAAACATTTGGAACGTGACCAAGTGTCCTAAAGCACATAAAGAAGAAGGAGAGAGGGGATTTCCATGAGCCCCTCACACCTAGCCTAACCCCACCCCTATGCCTTGTACTCGGCTACACTTAGCCAAGTTTAAACACATATCCTAGCCTAATTCTCAAAGACACTTCCAAGGCTAAGAAAGGGCATTTCAAGGGATTTATGCACGATAACTGAGGTAAGATGTTCTCAAGTCCCTTTGAGCTAAACACTTTCCTACATCATCTTCTTACAAGTACACTTGCTTGTCTATGCTAGCTATAATTCTTTGTTGATTAAGCATCTTAGTGTACCAAGCTAACAAGTGTTACTAGAATCACATTGCATTGATAAGGTGATCAAATAGCCAAGGTTGAGAGGACATTAAAGAGTGTATAGTGATTCAAACACAAGCAAACACAAGCTTATTAGACTAACATTAATGTTGTTCATTGTTTGTTGTCTTTGATCATGTCTAGCTCACATCATGACTCTCACCAAGAAGAGGTGAATCCCATGATTAATTCAGCCAATGGTATCACTAATCAACCTGATTTAGTGAACATTATTAGTGACTTGAATAAGGACTTGAATGACATCTCTAGTAGACTAGCCACCATTGAATCCAAACAAGACAAGACTAGAACACCACCTACAGTTCTAGGGACACAATTTGAAGTTAGAGGAATGTCACACCCACACACCCAACTACCATTTCAAAGCCAAGATGTGAGGCATTGATCCATATCACATCACCTAAGACCGGATCCCATAAGAGTACCCACTAGACCCATTGTCTCACCATTGCCTAGACCTCCACCAATGAACTATCCAAGGGAGTTTTCTAACCCTAACTCTACTGATTTGAATAGGTATAGTGATGATGATGTTGATGAGTTTCAGGAAGATAGGTACATGAGGCAAGGAGGAAGAGTAAGGAGACCAAGGTTCCAAGAACAAGGGCAATAACCTAGAAAAAGAGAGGATGATGGCCTAGGCAAGGTGAAGTTCAAAATCCCAAGCTTTGAAGGGAAGTGTGATCCAACCTCATAAATGAGATAGGAGAGGAAGATGGAGAAAATTTGGGCATGCCATAACTTTCAAGAGATGGAGAAGTTGCAACTAGCCACCTTAGGGCTCCAAGATTTTGCAAAGAAGCGATGGCACAGCCAAATCCGAGAGAGGTGGATCAAGTGTCAACCTTCCATCACTACATGGAAGGAGATGAAGGATGTCATGAGGTCAGGGTTTGTACCTCACCATTATGCAAGAGAAATGAGGCAAAGGTTGGAGAATTTGAAGCAAGGAAGCATGAGTGTGGAGGAAGTGTACAATGACATGCACATGTCCATGATCAAGGCCAATGTGAGTGAAGATGATGAGGCTACCATTGCTAGGTACCTAAGGGTTATGAATCCATCCATTCCCATAGAAGTGAGCATGTATCCCTACACCACAAGTGGAGA
Organism: Phyllobates terribilis; assembly: GCF_046119375.1. Taxonomy (NCBI): domain Eukaryota; kingdom Metazoa; phylum Chordata; class Amphibia; order Anura; family Dendrobatidae; genus Phyllobates; species Phyllobates terribilis. The sequence goes on along the minus strand of NW_027368749.1, from coordinate 26,524 downwards.
ACTTCTTTACAATTCCATCAAGGTGGAGATAAAGATCAAGGCAAGAGCATTCCAAGGGAGTAAGCCAATCAACTTCAACAACAATACATGGGAAGGAAAGGTAGGAAGAGCTAATCAAAGCAAGCCCAAGGAAGTCATATCTCCAAGAGAGATATACAAGGACCATTCCTACCAGTTGCCTAAGATCCAAGTTTCATCGTTTAGTAACCAAGGGAGTACTTCTAAACCCTCTCATACTTCTCACTCTATGAACACTCGGGGTAGTAACATAGAATGCCTTAAGTATCAAGGTAGGGGTCACTATGAGAAAGATTGTCCTAACATGGAAGACATTATAATCAATGCATTAGGACAACTTGAATCTGAAATTATTCACAAAATTCACAATTACCTTAACCATATTTTTGAGCATGAGAATGAACTAGTGCATAATGAAGAGCTAGAGTATGAACAAGGTGTAAGCCTTAGTTGCAAGAAATCCCTTAAGGTCCAAACTAAACTTGTGGAAGATAACCTAGGAGAAGACTTGTATCCTAGTAAATGTCTAGTTAAGGATAAGGTGTGTGACTTAACCATAGATGGAGATAGTTGTTGCAACATAGCTACCAATGAATTAGTCCAAGAACTAGAACTCGTCTCGGTTTTGCACCCTAGGCCTTATGAGCTTCATTGTATGAATGATTGTGTAGAGTTTAAAGCACATGGGAAATGTAAGTTAACACTTAAATTTGACCGTTACATAAACACAATCTCATTTGACATTCTAGCTATGCAAGAAAGTCACTTTCTCTTAGAGAAACCTTGGCAAGATGGTCACAAAGTGATGCATGATGGTTATGCTAACATATGCCCCTTATAGTTCAAAGATGATCATATTACTCTCAAGCCTATTACTCCATTTCAGATTCTTAGGGCTGCAGAACATAAAGGGATCAAGGCAAAGAAGAAGTCCATTGGCGAGGACAAGAAGTCAAGGCACAAAGCATAGAACCGAGAGAACAAGTTGCATTTGCCTATATTAGCCTCCAAGGATCCAAGACACATGAAATATTGGCTCATATATGAGTGGCCTAAAGATACAAGACTTGTGTGTATGACCAAGGAGCACACTCAAGCCTCAAATGACAGATTAAGAGGCTTCCACCCACAAATGCACCAAGAAGAGTTCCAAGATGAAGCATGGGGGGAAGCTAGGAAAGAAGAGCCATTGCCCATTATGGGAGGGGATGGCCTGGGGTCAGGCCTCTCTCAAGAGGGAGGGAATGATACAGGAGCATCCCTCAAGTGAACTACCCAAGGAGCCATCACAAGAGCTATGTCAAAGGAGATCTAAGACCTCATTCTACAAGCAACTTTGATTCAAGACTTAGGGCATGGTTTAGAACCCATTGATTCTACACTTCTGGCATGTTAAATAGGTGCTCATCCCTAACAAATCCAATGAAGACAACCAAGCCGTTGGAGGACTCCAACATGGCTGAATTTGGCGTTCTTGTGCAACTATCACAACTAGACACTTAGCCGGCTAAGTTGTCTAGGTGTAACGTTTTCACCCTCTTCCCTAACTATTTTGTGGAACTTATCTGAGGGTAATTTGGTCCTTTTTCAGTTATTTTTAGGTGTCAAAAGGCCAGGTTCAACCTAGGTATAAAAGCCTAAAGTTAACCTTCACTAAGGGCCTTTGATTGATTTGATGTTTTGAGTAGAGTAAAAACTCCTCCTAGTTTCTCATGGGCCATCCTTGTTAGTTTGAGCAGATCTATCAAACTTCTTACCATGCCTATTTCCTCTTGTTTAGGTACTTGATTGTGTAAACTTGTTAAATGGGAAACTCTTGGTGCTCATGGTAGTATATCTTCGTGTTGTGTTAAGTTATAGCTTGTTTTGATCCAACCTCATACATGAGATGGGAGAGGAAGATGGAGCAAATTTGGGCATGCCACAACTTTCAAGAGATGGAGAAGTTGCAACTAGCCACCTTAGGGCTCCAAGATTTTGCAAAGAAGTGGTGGCACAACCTAATCCGAGAGAGAGGGATCAACTATCAACCTTCCATCACTACATGGAAGGAGATGAAGGATGTCATGAGATCAGGGTTTTTACCTCACCATTATGCAAGAGAAATGAGGAAAAGGTTGGAGAATTTGAATCAAGGAAGCATGAGTGTGGAGGAAGTGTACAATGCCATGCACATGCCAATGATCAAGGCCAATGTGAGTGAAGATGATGAGGCTACCATTGCTATGTACCTAAGGGTTATGAATCCATCCATTGCCATGGAAGTGAGCATGTATCCCTACACCACAAGTGGAGAACTTCTTCACAATGCCATCAAGGTTGAGATAAAGCTCAAGGCAAGAGCATTCCAAGGGAGTAAGCCAAACAAATTCAACAACAATACATGGGAAGGAAAGGAAGGAAGAGCTAATCAAAGCAAGCCCAAGGAAGTCATATCTCCAAGAGAGATATACAAGGACCATTCCTACCAGTTGCCTAAGATCCAAGTTTCATCGCTTAGTAACCAAGGGAGTACTTCTAAATCCTCTCATACTTCTCACTCTATGAACACTCGGGCTAGTAACATAGAATGCCTTAAGTATCAAGGTAGGGGTCACTATGAGAAAGATTGTCCTAACAAGGGAGACATGATAATCAATGCATTAGGACAACTTGAATCTGAAATTATTCATAAAATTCACAATTACCTTAACCATATTTTTGAGCATGAGAATGAACTAGTGCATAATGAAGAGCTAGAGTATGAACAAGGTGTAAGCCTTAGTTGCAAGAAATCCCTTAAGGTCCAAACTAAACTTGTGGAAGATAACCTAGGAGAAGACTTGTATCCTAGTAAGTGTCTAGTTAAGGATAAGGTGTATGACTTAACCATAGATGGAGATAGTTGTTGCAACATAGCTACCAATGAATTAGTCCAAGAACTACAACTAGTCTCGGTTTTGCACCCTAGGCCTTATGAGCTTCATTGGATGAATGATTGTGTAGAGTTTAAAGCACATGGGAAATGTAAGTTAACACTTAAATTTTACCGTTACATAAACACACTCTCATTTGACATTCTAGCTATGCAAGAAAGTCACTTTCTCTTAGAGAAACCTTGGCAAGATGGTCACAAAGTGATGCATGATGGTTATGCTAACATATGCCCCTTATTGTTCAAAGATGAGCATATTACTCTCAAGCCTATTACTCCATTTCAGATTCTTAGGGCTGCAGAACATAAAGGGATCAAGGCAAAGAAGAAGTCCATTGGCGAGGACAAGAAGTTAAGGCACAAAGCAAAGAACCGAGAGAACAAGTTGCATTTGCCTATTTTAGCCTCCAAGGTGCCAAGACACATGCAATATTGGCTCATATATGAGTGGCCTAAAGATACAAGACTTGTTTGTATGACCAAGGAGCACACTCAAGCCTCAGATGACAGATTAAGAGGCTTCCACCCACAAATGCACCAAGAAGAGTTCCAAGATGAAGCATGGGGCGAAGCTAGGAAAGAAGAGCCATTTCCCATTATGGAAGGGGATGGCCTGGGTTCAAACCTCTCTCAAGAGGGAGGGAATGATGCAGGAGCATCCCTCAAGCCAACTACCCAAGGAGCCATCACAAGAGCTATGTCAAAGGAGATCTAAGACCTCATTCTACAAGCAACTTTGACTCAAGACTTAGGGCATGGTTTAGAACCCATTGATTCTACACCTCTGGCATGTGAAAGAGGTGCTCATCCCTAACAAATCCAATGAAGACAACCAAGCCATTGGAGGACTCCAACATGGCTGAATATTTCGTTTTTGTGCAACTATCACAACTAGACACTTAGCCAGCTGAGTTGTCTAGGTGTAACGTTTTCACCCTCTTCCCTAACTATTTTGTGGAACTTATCTGAGGGTAATTTGGTCCTTATTTCAGTTATTTATAGGTGTCAAAAGGCCAGGTTCAACCTAGGTATAAAAGCCTAAAGTTAACCTTCACTAAGGGCCTTTGATTGAATTGATGTTTTGAGTAGAGTAAAAACTCCTCCTAGTTTCTCATGGGCCATCCTTGTTAGTTTGAGCAGATCTATCAAACTGCTTACCTTGCCTATTTCATCTTGTTTAGGTAATTGATTGTGTAAACTTGTTAAATGGGAAACTCTTGGTGCTCATGGTAGTATATCTCCGTGTTGTGTTAAGTTATAGCTTGTTTTGATCTTTCTCTTTTTGTATTGTGTTGAGGTTAAGTCCAAGGTGCCTTACATAGTAACAGAATTTCACTTCAAGAACATATCCATTTCATCCCTTAAAACTCTTTCTTTCTTCTTGTTCTTGCTTGTTTTCAAGTTTGAACAACACTTAGAACACTTGTTCTTAGTGTGTGTTGGTTGAACACTCTAGATCCGATCTTGTGAGAGATAATACAACATCAAGTGGTATCAGAGCTCAGATGAGTTTTCAACCATATCTCACCCTTAAAAACACAAAAACAAAGTGATTTGCAAACTTGCAAAGTCACACCAAAAAACAGCCCCAAAAACACTAGCCAAGCCTTGTTGTTGTGTGCCTTTTGTTGGTCTAAGTCTAATGAATATTTTGAGTATTTGAAGGAACTAAAACCCAAGTTGGAAGTGTTTTAAGAGGCCTAAGGAATCACCAAGCAAAGTTGAGGGAGTGTGTAAGAGAGAACCAAAGCCAAAACCTAACCGGGTGCTTGATTTCATGCACAAAAGTGGTCAAGAACCCAACTTTGAAGCTTCACACCTCAAACCAAACACAACCAAATGAAGAAAACTTATGAGCCCCATGAAGAACAACTTTTGATCTGTTGAGGGAAACAAAAACCAGGCCAAAGGGACGAGTAGATTGTCCAAACACTAAAGCCAAAAATCTTTCCCAAGTGTTGACCTAGCATATTCACAAGACTTTGCAGCCTCATTTGGTCGTGCCTTTTTGGATGTGACCTGAGCCTTCCACATAGAAAAACCCCCACTACAAGGATCAAGAAATTTCACATCCAATCCAGCTCATTAACCTCTAGAAACAAACACCCAAATTTGCTTGCAACACACTTTTGTACCCCGGGTAACGTCCTAGATTGCCTTTTCTTAACTAAATCTTGTACCTTTTATTGTGTACTCCAAGTGCAATATTTGAAACGTGACCAAGTGTCCTAAAGCACATAAAGAAGAAGGAGAGAGGGTATTTCCATGAGCCCCTCACACCTAGCCTAACCTCACCCCTATGCCCTGTACTCGGCTACACTTAGCCAAGTTTAAACACATATCCTAGCCTAATTCTCAAAGAAACTTACAAGGATAAGCAAGGGCATTTCAAGGGCTTCTTTATGCACCATAACTGAGGTAAGACGTTCTCAAGTCCCTTTGAGCTAAACACTTTCCTACATCATCTTCTTACAAGTGCACTTGCTTGTCTATGCTAGCTATAATTCTTTGTTGATTAAGCATCTTAGTGTACCAAGCTAACAAGTGTTACTAGAATCACATTGCATTGATAAGGTGATCAAATAGCCAAGGTTGAGAGGACATTCAAGAGTGTATAGTGATTCAAACACAAGCAAACACAAGCTTATTAGACTAACATTAATGTTGTTCATTGTTTGTTGTCTTTGATCATGTCTAGCTCACATCATGACTCTCGCCAAGAAGAGGTGAATCCCATGATTAATTCAGCCAATGGTATCACTAATCAACCTGATTTAGTGAACATTATTAGTGACTTGAAGAAGGACTTGAATGACATCTCTAGTAGACTAGCCACCATTGAATCCAAACAAGACAAGACTAGAACACCACCTATAGTTCTAGGGACACAATTTGAAGTTAGAGGAATGTCACACCCACACACCCAACTACCATTTCAAAGCCAAGATGTGAGGCATGGATCCATATCACATCACCTAAGACCGGATCCCATAAGAGTACCCACTAGACCCATTGTCTCACCATTGCCTAGACCTCCACCAATGAACTATCCAAGGGAGTTTTCTAACCCTAACTCTACTGATTTGAATAGGTATAGTGATTATGATGTTGATGAGTTTCAGGAAGATAGGTACATGAGGCAAGGAGGAAGAGTAAGGAGACCAAGGTTCCAAGAACAAGGGCAAGAACCAAGACAAAGAGAGGATGATGGCCTAGGCAAGGTGAAGTTCAAAATCCCAAGCTTTGAAGGGAAGTGTGATCCAACCTCATACATGAGATAGGAGAGGAAGATGGAGCAAATTTGGGAATGCCACAACTTTTAAGAGATGGAGAAGTTGCAACTAGCCACCTTAGGGCTCCAAGATTTTGCAAAGAAGTGGTGGCACAGCCAAATCCGAGAGAGGTGGATCAAGTGTCAACCTTCCATCACTACATGGAAGGAGATGAAGGATGTCATGAGGTCAGGGTTTGTACCTCACCATTATGCAAGATAAATGAGGCAAAGGTTGGAGAATTTGAAGCAAGGAAGCATGAGTGTGGAGGAAGTGTACAATGCCATGCACATGTCCATGATCAAGGCCAATGTGAGTGAAGATGATTAGGCCACCATTGCTAGGTACCTAAGGGTTATGAATCCATCCATTGCCATGGAAGTGAGCATGTATCCCTACACCACAAGTGGAGAACTTCTTCACCATGCCATCAAGGTGGAGATAAAGATCAAGGCAAGAGCATTCCAAGGGAGTAAGCCAAACAACTTCAACAACAATACATGGGAAGGAAAGGTAGGAAGAGCTAATCAAAGCAAGCCCAAGGAAGTCATATCTCCAAGAGAGATATACAAGGACCATTCCTACCAGTTGCCTAAGATCCAAGTTTCATCGTTTAGTAACCAAGGGAGTACTTCTAAACCCTCTCATACTTCTCACTCTATGAACACTCGGGCTAGTAACATAGAATGCCTTAAGTATCAAGGTAGGGGTCACTATGAGAAAGATTGTCCTAATAAGGGAGACATGATAATCAATGCATTAGGACAACTTGAATCTGAAATTATTCATAAAATTCACAATTACCTTAACCATATTTTTGAGCATGAGAATGAACTAGTGCATAATGAAGAGCTAGAGTATGAACAAGGTGTAAGCCTTAGTTGCAAGAAATCCCTTAAGGTCCAAACTAAACTTGTGGAAGATAACCTAGGAGAAGACTTGTATCCTAGTAAGTGTCTAGTTAAGGATAAGGTGTGTGACTTAACCATACATGGAGATAGTTGTTGCAACATAGCTACCAATGAATTAGTCCAAGAACTAGAAATCGTCTCGGTTTTGCACCCTAGGCCTTATGAGCTTCATTGGATGAATGATTGTGTAGAGTTTAAAGCACATGGGAAATGTGAGTTAACACTTAAATTTGACCGTTACATAAACACAATCTCATTTGACATTCTAGCTATGCAAGAAAGTCACTTTCTCTTAGAGAAACCTTGGCAAGATGGTCACAAAGTGATGCATGATGGTTATGCTAACATATGCCCCTTATTGTTCAAAGATGAGCATATTACTCTCAAGCCTATTACTCCATTTCAGATTCTTAGGGCTGCTAAAGGGATCAAGGCAAAGAAGAAGTCCATTGGCGAGGACAAGAAGTCAAGGCACAAAGCAAAGAACCGAGAGAACAAGTTGCATTTGCCTATATTAGCCTCCAAGGTGCCAAGACACATGAAATATTGGCTCATATATGAGTGGCCTAAAGATACAAGACTTGTGTGTATGACCAAGGAGCACACTCAAGCCAGATGACAGATTAAGAGGCTTCCACCCACAAATGCACAAAGAACAGTTCCAAGATGAAGCATGGGGGGAAGCTAGGAAAGAAGAGCCATTGCCCATTATGGGAGGGGATGGCCTGGGGTCAGGCCTCTCTCAAGAGGGAGGGAATGATACAGGAGCATCCCTCAAGCGAACTACCCAAGGAGCCATCACAAGAGCTATGTCAAAGGAGATCTAAGACCTCATTCTACAAGCAACTTTGACTCAACACTTAGGGCATGGTTTAGAACCCATTAATTCTACACTTCTGGCATGTTAAATAGGTGCTCATCCCTAACAAATCCAATGAAGACAACCAAGCCATTGGAGGACTCCAACATGGCTGAATTTGGCGTTCTTGTGCAACTATCACAACTAGACACTTAGCCGGCTAAGTTGTCTAGGTGTAACGTTTTCACCCTCTTCCCTAACTATTTTGTGGAACTCATCTGAGGGTAATTTGGTCCTTTTTTCAGTTATTTTTAGCTGTCAAAAGGCCAGGTTCAACCTAGGTATAAAAGCCTAAAGTTAACCTTCACTTAGGGCCTTTGATTGATTTGATGTTTTGAGTAGAGTAAAAACTCCTCCTAGTTTCTCATGGGCCATCCTTGTTAGTTCGAGCAGATCTATCGAACTGCTTACCTTGCCTATTTCATCTTGTTTATGTAATTGATTGTGTAAACTTGTTGAATGGGAAACTCTTGGTGCTCACGGTAGTATATCTCCATATTGTGTTAAGTTATTGCTTGTTTTGATCTTTCTCTTCTTGTATTGTGTTGAGGTTAAGTCCAAGGTGCCTTACATAGCAAGAGAATTTCTGTTCAAGAACATATCCATTTCTTCCCTTAAAACTCTTTCTTTCTTCTAGTTCTTGCTTGTTTTCAAGTTTGAACAACACTTAGAACACTTGTTCTTAGTGTGTGTTGGTTGAACACTCTAGATCCGAGCTTGTGGGAGATAATCCTACATCATGTGGTACAACCATCTTAAAGAATATCTTGTGAAGGAAGGGTATAAGAACGATGCCATATGCCCATGTTTTTTCATCAAGCGATCCAAAAATGGATTTGCCATCATAGCAGTCTATGTTGATGACTTGATCATTGTTGGAACTTCTCATGAAATTCAAGAGACTGTAGAATATTTGATGAAAGAATTCGAGATGAAAGATCTCGGTAAAACTAAGCTTTGCCTTGGTTTACAAATTGAGCATTTGCATGGTGGAATATTTGTCCATCAGTCTAATTACACTGAAAGGATCTTGAGGAGATTCAATATGGATAAAGCACATCCCCTGAGCTCTCCCATGGATGTTCGATCCCTTAATGTTGATAAGGATCAGTTTCTCCCTAGAGAAGAAGACAGAGAAGTTCTCAGTCCTGAAGTACCATATCAAAGTGTTATTAGTGCTTTGATGTATTTAACCAACAATACAAGACCAGATATTGCTTTTGCAGTAAATTTCTTCTCCAGATTTAGCTCTACTCCTACAAGGAGACATTGGAATGGGATCAAACACATATTTTGCTATCTTTGAGGCACACATAATTTGGGATTTTTTTAACCGTACCCAAAGAAATGCCATCCTTGCTGGATATGCAGATGTAGGTTACTTATCCAACCCACATAAGGCCAAAACACAAAATGGTTATGTGTTCACATATGGAGGCACAGTCATATCATGGAGATCGAATAAGCAAACAATGACAGCAACATCATCAAATCAAGCGGAGCTGATTGCATTGTATGAGGCATGGAGAGAGTGTGTGGTATTACGAGAAATGATCACATTCATCCAGAAAGAATGTGGAATGAGGCCCGTCACCTATGGACCCACATTATTATATGAAGACAACTCAGCATGCGTTGCTCAGATGAAGAAGGGCTACATCAAGGGAGATCGTAAAAAATATATTTTACCCAAAGTCTTCTCTACTCATGAACTAGATGAAGCTGGAGAAATCAACATTCAACAGATCCGATCAAATGATAATTTGGCTGATATGTTCACGAAGTCATTAAACTCCAAGAAGTTTACTGAGCTAGTATCCAAGATTGGAATGTGCAAGCTCAGAGACATTCGTTGATATCAGGGGGAGTATCATACACGCTTCACTCTTTTTCTCTTCAGTTAAGCTTTTATCCTACAAGGTTTTGCTTGACAAGGTTTTTAATGAGGCAACACCAAGGCGTATAATGGGATTCATAGTTGTACTCTTTTTCCTTCGATCATGTTTTTATCCCACTGAGTTTTTCCTGACAAGGTTTTAACGAGGCAATATAAGTTCATATCCCAAATCAGTCCGAAGGTGAATATTCAAGGGGGAGTGTTATGAATAATGCAAGATTTGTGCAATTGTCAAGTGCATTTATTTGGATTGCATGAATTAGATCAAATATCTAGAAGACCATGTTCAAAGTTTGAAAAATGAGATGTATATTTAAGGTAAATAGTGTGTGAATTATTCACCTTCTTAACTCTTCTTCACTTTAAATTTATGATGATGTAAATTAGTCAAGAATTAGGTGATCTCCTTAGCCTATAAATAGAGGCATTCTTCATTGTAAATTTCACACACAAAATAAGAGCAAGAATACATTTTCTAAGATCTTGATCTCTCTCTCTTCTCTTAATATTAAAGTTCTTTTTAAGTGGTTCTTTATAAAGATTAAATCATCTTGTCTTAATCATCTCTCAATCAAGATTAAGGCACTTTGTCTTAGTCAATTCACAACAATACTCCATTTTTTATATATTTGTTTAACTGAAACCCAATCTTATAAGAGTATCCACAATAGTGCTTTTTAAAAGATCTTAAAATTAAATAAGAAATAAAAAGAAAGAGGGGATGTGTAAGAAAACTTTACAAAAATCTATGCATTTAGTTGTTGAAGAAAAAATAAAATATTTATTCTTATGAAGATCTCTTACATTTCTTACATAATCCCCTTACATAATTATTTCATCTTTTTTTACCTCTAATAAGATCTTTAAGAGATCACCAATATGAATGCTTTTAGTATACTTAACTTATTATTTGATTATCAAAGTTCTAGCCATACTAGATTTCACTAGATTAAATTTTCATAAAGATAAGATTCAACAGATTCTATAAAGTAATATAAGACCGTTTAGTAATCTGACTCTAATGTTTCATGTAAATGAGATAACAAAAAGATGTATCTGACTCTAATGTTTCATGTAAACAAAGATGAAGATGTGCATTCCGTTTAGTAATTTAGTTAGAGAAATTTTTTTAAAACCACCCCTTATTTGGGTTATTTTTCAAAAAACCACCCCTTATATCGATAGTTGTTTTAAACCACCTCTTATATATATTCCGTTATCAATGCAACACCCCTTTGTCATTTCCGTTAAAAAATCCGTTAAAATCTGTGCAAATTACCACCCCTTATATATATTCCGTTATCAATGCAACACCCCTTTTAACGGATTTTTTAACGGAAATGACAAAGGGGTGTTGCATTGATAACGGAATATATATAAGGGGTGGTTTAAAACAATTATCGCTATAAGGGGTGGTTTTTTGAAAAATGGTCCAAATAAGGGGTGGTTTTAAAAAAATTTCTCATCTAGTTAACCTCTCTAAACATACAACGAGGATGTCAACAATAAGCATTTCTATCTACCAAGAAAGCTCCATTACCAGATGCATTAATAATGACCACAGTCAAATTATTGTCTTCCGTAATAATACTCCATTCGAATATAAATAAATCTTATTATTAAGATAATTTTATTGGATATAAATACATATCATTTTACCAATTTTTTTCTTATTTTATCACATTTATTCTTATGCAATCACCTATATATTAAAGTTAGTTCTTTTGAAATTCTCCTTCATTCTAACCAATATCTTCTTAGGTATAATTTCTCACTCGATCTACTATTATCTCTCCTCTTCCTATTGGTTTTATTATTTTATCAACTACGCCGGTTCCTAGATGCCATAAACCGCCGGTTTCCTGCTATCCTAGACCACCGGTTTCTAGACGTCTGGTACCGCCGGTTTTGGCACATCCAGAACCGCTAGAATACATTATCTTCCATTCAGCTTCCAGTAATCAAATTTCAATAATTTTATTACAATACATAACACATATATAGTCTTTTATACTATATTATGACAAAAAATGAGATGATTTACTAGCCTAGAATATTATCGAGATGAATATCGATGTGTTTTCGTTATCACGAACCACTATAGAGATCAATGTGATTTACTAGCCTATAGAGGAAAATCGAGATGAATAATAAGGTCGATAACCCTGTTTAAATACATTTTAATTTTATATAACACTATTTTGGCAACAAAGTAACTGATTTTATTTCTAATCATTTATCACAAAAATTACATTGAATTTAAGGTGCATGAAGTCTATCAATGTAAGACTGAAGATAGGTTGTATACAAAGCGATCAACCGTAAAGCCGATTCTTCACGATGTATCCCCACATGGAAGTAACCGGGGGAAATAGGCACTTGTCATCAAGAAGAACCTGTAATAAAGAAATAATGTTGATTAGGGTATTTAAACATGAATTAAAAAATGTATTAATTTCAAATGTTAAAGTTACTGTAATCCAATGATTTTCATCCTTCACGTGCCCAAGGCATACAATTTGGAGCATTTGTCCCGGCACATAATCTGGCCTTTCCCTAATTGGTATGTATGTAGAGCTACCACCTTTAATAAAGATGACAAGTATTATGTTAACCGTTGTAGCTGCAATTATACCCATATCCGGAATTGTGATCCAAGTGTATTGAGGGGCAAAATGATACTGATACAAGAAATGAAGCTTCAATAGCATATCTTGCATAGTAACAGGGGATGTCATCATCTTCTGTAAGACCTCCCAGTCTCTGTTGGTTGAAAACATCATGAGCTCTCTTATGTTCACCCAACTCTCTTATGAGTTACCCATACCAAATGCTATAGCTCGATAGCCACAATTTCCGCCAGGTACAGTTTGATACCACCCTACTATATGTTCTATCAAAAACTTCGGCAAGTACTTGAAATAAGTCTTTGAAGTTTGTAACTTGGTTACTCTTAGGGGTTTAGGTAAATGTGAAGGAACTTTCTCCGGCTCCTTCTTCTTACGTGTGGGCTTATGCTTCTTGGGAGGTGTGCCACTATCCTCTACTTCTTCTTCAACACACTCCCAGTGAGATGACACTCTCTTTGTCACACCGTATGGTGGTGGAGGTGGTTTTGCTTTATTTTGTGCACCTGGAGGTCTACCTTTGTGTTTGACATTTGCAAAGTGATGCACATCAGTTTGTTCAGGATGTGCAATCCTATTCATATCATACAAGCACTTGGCATGTTCTTTGATGGATATGTTGCTAAAATCATTGCAAACAAACTCATCCGGCTTGTTCTTGTACACATCATATTTGAATTACAATACATCAACATCTATAGGGTCCTGCTGAAGGCTAAGCCTTTTGGGGACCCGCACGGCTAGGCACACATATTTAGTACAACAGGCTTTGGAACACTTTAATATAGATAAAACGCTTGCACCGTCAGGGATGATTATGTCCAATATATTTGTCGACATGATGAAGGACGTTAAAAAAAGTGAGCGACATCTTGTACGATGTACGTTCTGGCTGCTTGCAAGCGCTCTCAGGCCAGCAGTCTTCTACTTCAAGTCGAGGTGGAGGTTTTCCACCAAATAAAATCTGTCGAAGGATCACAAGTGGACTACAACCGAGAGGGCAACAGGGTATTTGGTATTCTTGATGGCAACGACAATATTTCCTGACAAGTCATCAAATAAGATTAACCTCAAGTATTTATAGTATGTCAACCCTCTCGAGAAGGATAACAGCTTAGCTTGTGGGACGGGCATCCTATGCCACTTGTACCGGTCCTTGGGCGAGTGTACACGGACTGAGTGTTGACAAGTATCTATGTGGTATACGGTAAAATATATTTCAAAACACTATATTAATTTCACATATGCATATGACAATGTCTTAATTTTTAGTTGATTTGACCATTATAACAAGCATGAATATATCAGTACATTCCACAGTTCAGGCCTCTTCAATGATGCGGTTGGAGCCCGGATGCTCCAAAGCCATGGGCATCTAAATAGTACCATCCAGAGAGACCGTCAGTAGTAGGGGGTATCGAGCAATCCTCGATAGGATGACCGTTCGTGATGTAAATACATTCTTATCCCAGAATTATTACCTAATTAATCATACTTAATAATAAATTAATTCAATACTTATGTTATGTGTAGGTCGATTAGATGTCGTATGGTCCACTTGACTTCAATGAACAGGACATTATGTCCCTATCTATTCCCTGGGGTCTTATCATTGTTGCATCACACAGAGCTCAGACCGGGTGGCGCGTCAATTTGGGTGTACACAGCAGATCCCAAAGTCGGTGACTGGTCCTATTAGAGCTCACAAACTACCCAAGACATTGGCGCAAGGTGGATTATGATCAAGGGTATTAGATATGGAGTTCTCAAGGATGGCATTCTTTATCCATCGAGTAATTAGGTGATGTTGTTACTGTGCCATGGCAATCCGAGGGGTCTTACATGCCTTGGTTCTTAGAAAGGATATACCCTTAAATAAGTTCTCCACATGTGAGATCATAAGAGGTAATAATTTGAATTTTCTCGTAAATTGTCATTTTTAATATTTATTTTTAGCATTTTTGCACCGAACTACCCCTTATATGGCCGAATTTGCATGGAACCGCCCCCTAATATCTATAATTATTCTGAACCATCCAAATTTCACTCTTTTCTTACCAAGAGCCACCCACGGACGGTATCCTCAAAAACTATATCAAAACCTATGAAAAGACCAAAATACCCTCATCTTTTTAAATAAAATACAATTTTAATTACTTTTCTACCCTTATCTTCTAGTTTTTTGTTCCTTTATTTTTGTGTTTGTATTCTTCTTCTTCCCAACTCATCACCTTCGTTCTTCTCCCTTCACAAAATCGAGCTCACAAATGGCGGAATCTGGAATGAAGGAGAAGAACCCGGAAAAATGGATAATCGAAGGGCATCAATGGCGAATCGATCTCACAAATGGCCGAATTTGGAACGAAGGAGAAGAACCCAAAAAATGGGGAATCGAAGGGCATCAATGGCGAATCGAGCTCACAAATAGCAATTTGGGGAATTAGGGCATCAATGGAATCGAATTAGGGAATCGAAGGAGAAGAAGAACGAAAATCAATGGAGAATCAAATTAGGGAATCGAAGGAGAAGAAGAACGAAAATCAATGGAGAATCAAATTAGGGAATCGAAGGAGAAGAACCCAGAAAATTAGGGCTAGGAGAGTTGATTAGGGCTACACAAATCCATCTGCGAAGAAACGAAGTTGAACCCAATTGCAGAAGAAACGAAGATCGAGCTTTGTGGATCTGCAAAATCAATGGCGAAGCTGAATCTTCCGAACTCAATGGTAGATCAGCGAAGAAAAGAAGCTGAACCCAATTGCGGAAGAAATGAAGATCGAGCTTTGGAGAGGAGGAGAAACGTTCAGTTTTGTGGATCTGCAAAATCAATGGCGAATTCGGGTTCTGCGAAATCAATGGTAGATCTGCGAAGAAGAAGATGATGATGTTGGAGGCAGAGACGAAGACGAAGATGCTGGAAATAAATTTTGGATCTGGAGGTGAAGACGAAGATGTTGTGGGCAGAAACGAAGACACTGCAATTTCCGGACGAAGACGCAACTATGATCTTTGTTTTGATAGTCTGATTGGAGGCGAAGAAATTCTAATGGATTCCTGGACGAAGGTGCCCATCACGTGTGTTTTGATAGTCTGATTTCCAGATGTTCTTCTTCGCCTCCTACATTCAGAAACAATATCAACAAAAATGGCATTTTAATTGTAATTTTATAAAATCATTAAGGGTATTTTAGTAATTTTTTCTTTTTAACAGAAATTCTAACGAATTCCGTCTGTGGGTGGCTCCTGGTAAAAAAAGAGTGAAATTTGGATGGTTCGGAATAATTATCGATATAGGGGGTGGTTCCATGCAAATTCGGTCATATAAGTTGTGATTCGGTGCAAAAACGCCTATATTTTTTCTACTACACCTTTTATTTTATACTTGATAAGAAGAGTTCCAGTCAAGTACATGAGTACCTTTTACCTTTTTAAGATGATGAACCACCGTATGAGCAGGAAAATGAGATGCATGATGCAATAATAGAGTCGATTGATTAGTTTTGCCCTTTATATAACTGGCCTAACTATGGATGAGCATGAAGTCGTTTTAAGTTATTTTGTATAACTATTATAGCGTATATGTTTATGTTTTGGATTTGGTTTATATTTTGGTTGATGGTCGTTGTTGTCATTAAGTGTGAACTTTCTTGGTCTTGAGTGTGGGATTTACTTGTTTTAGTTTTATGTGTTGTTGCTTTATTTCAACTATGATCTTTGTTATTTAGTGTGAGCCTTGTTTTTTCATTTCACCAACCTCATATAACAACATCCACCTCGATATTCATCCCAGTTTTACTTTAGATAGTAAATCAAATAATATTTTATCAAATAATTATTAAATAGTTTTGGAATAAGTTATATAATATCTAAATGAACTGAAAAGTGGTTGTAGGCTATAGTAATCAAAATCAAATAGGTACGTATCTCGATAATGCTATAGGCTAGTAAAACACATTATTTTTGTCAAAACATAATTAAAAGACTATATATGTGTTATGTTTTGTAAAAAAATTATCAAAAGTTATTTATTGTGGGCCAATTGGGAGATACGCAGAACCCGCGGTTCAGGACACGCACAAACCGGCGGGTTCTAGCAAGGCACAAAACCGCAGTTACGGAGTGGGAGGAACCAGCGGTTTTTACATGCACAGTACTCTCGATTCTGTTCTGCCAGAACTGGCGGTTTTGGCACTGCATTAGAAAGTAAAAAATGGTGCGTCAAAAAGAATTGTCGTATATTAAAGCTAGCCCCTTTTAATCTCTCTCCTTAATTCTAGCCAACATTTTCTTGGGTATAATTTTCTCATTAGATCTACTATTATCTCTCCTCTGCTTATTGGTTTTGTTATTCTATTTTTTTAAATTATTGATTTTTTAATTAACTCCCATATTTTTAGGAACAATTGATAAGGTATTTAAAATTTAGTTTAATTCAATATTAAATTTAAATTATTCTTTTAAAACTTACTTAATAATTAAAATATTAATCAATCTCTTTTCATAACATATACTATGTTAAATATAGATTTCACTAAAAATAAAATAATACAGTATGGATTTTTTGATTTAGTTTTTATGTTATATTAACTTGAGTCCATTATTTTGATGTATTTTTACAAAAAGAACTTTTACCAATTAAAGTAATTACATTAAATTATTTTTCCCTAAAGCTAAAACAATGCAATATTTATTTCATGCTTTATTTTTTATAATGTGTTTAATCTAATTACTTATTAAATTTAAATGATTCTTCAAAAAATTACTTAATAATTGAAATATTAGTCAATCTCTTTTCTTAACATAGACTATTTTTTAGTTTTCAAATTAATTACTATATTAAATATAGATTTTCACTTAATAATTGGAATATTAGTCAATCTCTCCTTCATTTTAACCAACATAATCTTAGGTATAATTTTCTAATTGGATCTACTATTATCTCTCCTTTTTCTTATTAGTTCTATTTGTTTTTTCAAATTATTGATTTTTTAGTGTAACTCCCATAATTTTAGGAACAACTCATAAGGTATCTAAAATTCACGGCAATTCTTCTTGACGCACTTTTTTTTGCTTTCTAACGCAGTAGAGGATCCAGCGGTAGATGAATGGTCAGAACCGGCGGTTCTGCGTACTCAGAAATCGTCCGTTACTGTCTAGCGTAAACCGACGGTAGGAGATGGAACACAACCGCCGGTAGGTGATGGAAAGAAACCGCCAGTTTCTGTCTAAGGGTAACCGTCGGTTCCTGTATGTGGAGAACCGCGGGTTACTGGCTGTTAGTAACTCTCGGTTCATTGTAAATGCCAATTGGAATAGGGTAAATCACTTTTAACTACTTTTGTACAAAATATAACATATATGTAGTCCTTTTAATTAAATTTTGACAAAAAAAATATTGTTTACAAGCCTGTATAGTAAGATACGTAACTATTTCATTTGGACAAAAAATAGTATGTTTTACAAGCCTATAACTATTTTTCAATTCATTAAGGTGGATATTGATGAGGTTTGTGAAATGGATATATTCATAGTTAAAATAAAGAAACAACACATATAACTAAAACGAGCAAATACAACACTTATTGTCAACAACAGTCAAAACATACACCAAATCATAAACATACACCAAATCCAAAACATAAACAAAATCCAAAACATACACCAAATCCAAAACATACACCAATTCCAAAACACAAACCGAAATTCAAAACATAAACATATACGAAATAACTTCATGTTCATCAATGGTTTGGCTGGTTGTAGAAAGGGCAAAACTCATCTACTGACTTCCTTACTGCCTCATATACCTCATCTACCCGCTCATATGGTGGTTGATCATCGTAAAATGGTAGAAGGTACTCGTGTACTCTGCTGGCACTCTGCTTGACAAGTATAAATATATAGGATCTAGTTGAATAAATAAAAATTAGAAATCGCAATTTAAGAGTGAAAATTCATATTATTACCTGGTATGATCTCACATCGGGAGAAGTAATGTAAGGGTGCGTCCTTTATAAGAACCAAGACATGTAAGGCTCCTCGGACTCCCATGGCACATTAGCAGCAACACCTAATTCCTCGATGGATAAGGTATGCCATCCTTGAGAACTCCATATCCAATACCCTTGGTCATAGTCCACCTTGTATGCCAATGTCTTGGGTAGTCTATGACCTCTAATAGGATCAATCACCGGCTTTGGGATCCGTTGCGTACGCCCAAATTGACGCGCCACCCGGTCTGGCATGTACGGCTCTGTGTGGTGCAGCAATGTCAGGACCCCATGGAATAGGGAGGGACGTAATGTCGTGTTATTGAAGTCAAGCTGACCGTATGGCATCCAATCAACCTACGCATAACATACAAATTGAATTAATTTAGCAATAAGTGTGATTAATAATGTAATAATTGTAGGAGAAGAATGTACTTACATCACGAGCGGTCATCCTGTCGAGGATTGCTCGATACCCCCCTACTACTGACGGTCTCTCAGGATGGTACCATTTAGATGCCCATGGCTTTGGAGCATCCTGGCTCCATCCGGGTGATTGAAGAGGCCTGAACTGTGGAAAGTCCTGATATATCCAAGCCTGGTATTATGGTCAAAAACAATTGAAAATTCATACATGGTCATAAGCATTTGTGAAATGAATATAATGTTTTGAAATAGAGTTTACCTGTAGAAGAGTATAGCACATCGATACTTGTCGACATCCAGTCCGTGTACACTCGCCCAAGGACCGGTACAAGTGGCATAGGATGCCTGTCCCCCAAGCTAATTTGTCAACCTTATCGAGGGTTGACGTACTCAAAATACTTGAGATCGATCTTATTTGATGACTTGTCAGGAAATATCGTCGTCGACATCAAGAAAATCAAATACGCCGTTGCCCTATCGGTTTAAGTCCACTTATGCACCTTCGACACGTCCTTCATCATGTCGACAAATTTATCGGACCGAATCATCCCCGACGGTGCAAGGTCTGGATCTATATTAAAGTACTCCAAAGCCTGTTGTACCAGGTAATCGTGCCTAGCCTTGTAGGTCCCTAAAAAGCTTGAGCTGTGAACTGAATGCCATGCTATCACCAAATATGGGCACATCTAGATTGAGATGAACGTCATGGAGAGTGACCGTCATCTCTCCAAATGGCAAGTGGAACGAGCTCGTCTCCGGTTGCCAACGTTCGATGAATGCCTCTATCAACTTTATGTTGATATCTGTATACATCAAATCCGGTACGTGCCCAAAACAAGACCCGTAGACAAATCCCCCCCACGATTTCTTCTTCGACAACACTACTAGGATACAGGATATTAGCGACGGATTATTCCGTCGCTAATATCTCCAATTCCGTCGCTAACTTCGGTTTGCGACGGAATTCCGTCGCAAACCGCCCGTCGCAATGCATGTAGTCGCTAAACAAACTTTGCGACGGAATGGAGGTCCGTCGCTAAAATAGCGACGGTTTTTGCGACGGAATTCCGTCGCCAAATGTGGAAGTAGGAGACGGAAGTTTTGCGACGCTATGGCGACGGAAATCCGTCGTGAATCTTGACACCCGGAGACCGATTTTAGCGACGATTTTTGAAACGGAAATCCGTCGCTAATTCTGACATCCCGGAGACCGATATGTGCGACGGTTTTTGCCACCGATTTTCGTCGCTAAAAATGATCCAACCCTCTAAATTTTGAGACGGATTTCCGACGCAAATCCGTGTCTAATACCATTTATAATTTTAGATTTTTTCATTTCATTAGATTTAATATTTGCACAATTTAAAATTTTTTATTAAACTTCGAAATATTATGAAATCAATCATAAACAAGCATAGAAATCATAAATTAAATCGAAATTGTCATTACAAACGTCGTTCGTTGAAAAAAAAACAAACATACAAATTCTTAAAAACTTAAGATTCGGGGCCGTCATCATCATCGTCGTCTTCTTCGTCTTCGTCTTCTTCTTCTTCTTCTTCTTCTTCTTCTTCTTCTACTTGTTGCGGACGATATTGTGGTGGAAGGGTCGCATTCATCATTGTCACGTTACCTCGTATGAACTCGGACATTTGCGCATGTATGTCTCGATGCAAACGTGACTGCATTTCCGTATACATTTCCGCTCGCATCTGCTGCAACTGCGATTGCATCTCCGCTCGCACCCGCTCTTCTGCCACGTCTATTTTGCGCTGAATATCTTCTTGGTTTGTCTGAGAGGACGAACCGATGTGAGATGGCCTGGAATGACGCGCCCGACCGCGTCTTGTGTCGACGTATACCCCGGCCGCTGAACCAAGTCAGTACACCCGGTTCTTCTTGTTGACGCCTTCCACCTCTAGATAGACCTGCGTCGGGTCCACGTCAGCCATACTCGCATCCTGACCCTCTTGGGTCGGTGGCTGGGACGAGGAAGCAATCTTCTGGGTGAGCGCTTCCTACAATCACCGATGAAAAATGGTATATATAGTTAGATATAGTAATGAATAAGTTATAACGTAATACAGTTTATGAAATACATACCGACAACTTCTTCGCCCTCGAGTCTATAAGGACAAGCTTGTCCTTGTCCTTCCTCGACGTGTGTGTGTGGCGGTACAGCTCGGGAGCCGTCGGTGCACGACCAAGCTCCTTGGACTTATCAAAAACAAGACGAATTATTAGTATGTCATAAAATTAATAAGTTTCATTATACGAATCGAAAACATAAAGTTAAGAATCAAACCAAGACGTCGTAATGCCCAATGAAGGATCGAGATCCCCCCGTGTGTCGCACCAATCCGGTGCCCCGACCCTCAGGCTCGGTCATGCGATTAGCATGAGCAGTGCGGGACCTCGCCTTCTCTTCTTCGGTGTCCCAATGGGCCTTCCACCTGGCCCAAACAATAGCACTCACCGCGTGATGCGGTTTTCCAGCCGTCTTCATCTTGTTTAGGACGTCTTTGTACCTATAAGACAACATTATTCAAAATTAGCAAGCCTTACTTTCTGTGGTTTTCCAGCCGTCTTCATCTTGTTTTGTCTCGCTTATACCATTGTTCCTTGTGTGCAACTCAGCACGAAAACACTTTAAAAGGAAAACACCCAAATTAGTTCATAGTTGTGGGGTAGATATGTGATAGCACGTTAAAATGTGAGCAAGCCTTACTTTCTGTGGGCTTCAATTTCAGGACAGTTCAGAAGTACATATGTCCTCGCAGCAATAATCTCTTTGTCATCAAGATATCTACGGGTACTACCATGCAACGGCCTTCCCTTTGGTTTGAAGATTGAAAGTCGGTCGACATTGTCATCGACGTCCATATCACAAGTTTCATTTCTGCTCAACCGCTCGGGTATCCGCGGATCACCTTTTGTGAAATAAAATGATGCAAATTTCGCGATTTCTTCTTGCAAATATCCGCTACTAATGCTTCCTTCCACCCTGCCTTTATTGCTGACCTTTTTCTTCAACTTCCCCAAATATCTGTTTGTTGAAATCTATTAGTTATGAATAGAATGGATGGGAAAACGTCAATTGTAAGACCAAGTAATACCTTTCAAATGGATACATCCATCGATATTGAACTGGTCCTGCCATCATCGCCTCATAAGGTAGATGCAATGGGAGATGCTCCATTGAGTCGAAAAAACTGGGCGGAAAGATACGTTCCAGCTTGCAAAGTATTTTGGGGATTTCACCCTCCAGACGATGCATGTCTTCTTCTGTCAATGAGGTGGAAGTTAACTCCTTGAAGAAGATACTCAACTCCGTTAATGGCTCCCACACATCTTTGGGTAAAAGCTCTCGAAGAGCGACTGGCAAAAGTCGTTGCATAAAAACATGGCAGTCATGACTCTTCATCCCATGCATTTTCAGATTTTTCGGATCAACACATCTAGACAAGTTGGACGCATACCCATCTGGAAACTTTATCTTTTGTATCCACTCAAGAAGGACTCTTTTAGAATCCTTGTCCAACGCATACTTGGCCTTCGGAAACATCCCAGTCGCAACATCTCTAGCCAGCTCTGGTCGATCACATATTTCATTTAGTTCTTCCCTGGATTTTTCGTGATCTTTTGTCTTACCTGGGAGATTGAGCACGGTATTGAAGACATTATCGAACACATTTTTCTCAATATGCATTACATCTAAATTATGCCGAATAACATTCGTACTCCAGTATGGCAAATCCCAGAATATGCTCTTCTTATTCCATCCATGTTTTTTGGACAGTAAAGCATTATGATGTTCCGATCCAGGTTCATACGACTTCTTAAACCCCAAACGATCCAGCTCAGCTAACATATCAGCTCCAGTTCTAACCCCACTAAGCCTTTTTCGCTCTTCTCTGCCCTTACGAAAATCAGTGACATTTTTGCAAAATGGATGACGCGGATGCAAAAACTTCCGAGAGCAATCAAACCACGATTGTTTACCACTCTTGGGCAACGTGAATGCATCGGTCTCCTCCATACAATAAGAGCAAGCCTGTCTACCAGCGGTGCTCCATCCAGACAACATAGAATAGGCGGGAAAGTCATTAATTGTCCACATAAGAGCTGCTTTCATCTGGAAATTCTGTCGTTTATGAACATCATAGGTTGTGACACCACACTCCCACAACTGGTTTAATTCTGCAATCAACGGTTGTAAGAATATGTCCATTTGCAGTTTCGGATTTCTAGGACCCGGGACTAGAACCGTCAGAAACATAAACTCATCCTTCATGCACATGCCAGGAGGGAGATTATAGGGTGTCAAGATGACCGGCCATGACGAATATTGTTGCCCGAAATTGCTGAATGGCTGAAACCCATCGGAACACAAGCCTAATCTTATATTTCTGACTTCGTCGGCAAAATCGGAATGCAACTCACTAAAATGTTTCCACGCCGGAGAGTCGGACGGGTGACACATCTTGTCATCCACCATCTGATGGTCAGCATGCCACGTCATATGTTGGGCAGTTGCTTTCGAAGCATACAATCTTTGTAGCCTTGGAGTTATTGGAAAATAAAACATTTTCCTATAAGGGACTCTAGCCTTTCTCCTTTTTGATTTGCCTTGGGTAACAGGCTTCCACCGCGGTTCACCACAAACTTTGCATTCTGTTCTATCTGCATCTTCTACCCCCCAATAAAGCATACAGTTGCGGCAACAACAATCAATTACCTCAACCGGTAACCCCAAACCCTTAACCAACTTTTTTATGTTAGCAAAATTGGTTGGCATATTATTATCCTCCGGACGCAGCTCTTGTATGAACTCGCACATGTCGTCCATTAACCTTATCGAACCCTGATGACGACACTTTATATCCATCATTTTAGCAGATGCCGAAAACGGAGAGTGCTTGTTGTTACCAGGCCATATTTCTTGCTCCGCTGCGCGCATCATATCAAAAAATTTCTGCGATTCGGCATTCGGAGGCTCGTCTTGGAATGACAATTCTGGACCAGCAACATCATTTATCATTCTATGCCCAGATAAGAATCCGAACCCCTCGACATCATTCTCTGATACGATATGTTGTTGTTCTCCGGGATTCAACACGCTCCCCTCGCCATGAAACACCCATATTTGATAATCTTTTACAAAGCCATTTCTCAAAATATGATATTCTACATCTTCCATATTGCGATAGCTTTTATTTCTACATGCATACTGATGCAGGAGCATCCCTATCATCAACTCCTCAAAGAGCAATCACAAGAGCCATGGCTAAGAGGATCAAAGATCAAGTTATACATGCCACTTTAGCTCTCAATATGGACCAGGAGATGAAGCCCATTGCCTCTACTCTTTTGATATGTCAAAGAGGTATCTCTCCTCCACAAATTCCATGAAGAACACTTGGTCATTTCTGGACCAAGTCAAGCTACAAAGAGCTAACTTTAGGACATACCCGGATAGACCCTCTAGCCGGCTATGTCACTTTCAAGTGCATTTTGCACAAGCTTCCTTATGTTTGTTATGAAACATTTCTTAGGGTATTTTGGTCTTAAGTAAGTGAACTTTATGAGGTTCAAAGGGCCGGCTCTCACTTGGTATAAAAGCCAAGAGATAACTCATTTATCCGGGCCTTTGAATTGATTAAAAACACACAAGTTGTAAGTTGAGCATAGACTCCTTTCTATCATTTGAAGGCCACCTTGGTTTGTTGGTTGAACAACTGAAAACAACCATTATCTCTTGCCCAATTATTTCTTGTTTGTGTGATTGTTATTGTATGAACTTGATTAGGGAAACTCATGGTGCTCTAGGTGGTATATCCCCTAGTTGTGTTGTGTTATAGCTTGTTTGTTTCTTGTTGGCTTGCATTGTGTTGAGGTTAAGTCCAAGGTGCTTGCAAGAGTGAATAAGGATCACTCAAGAACTTATCCCATTTGCTTTCAACTCACTTCTAACTCTATTTTGCATCCAAGCTTGTTTCCAAGCTAGGATAACATCTAGAACACTTGTTCTTGATGTTTGAAAGGTTTGAACTCTAGATCCGAGCCTTGTAGGGATTTCCCTACATCACATACTTAGTACAGGGGCATTTTATTTTTCCTTCACTCATACATGTTGGATGATCGGTGGCGAACTGGATAAGCTCTGACACTTTCTCGGGAAAGCCGGGAGTTAACAACCCCCCCGTGAGTCGTTGATACATCCAACCACGATCTTGGTTCATCTCTGTAGTGCGTTTTATTAGATAACGATAATATCTAGCTACCCGTATTTATTATCATACTAATAAGATCTCTAATTTATTTTATTTTGTTACATTAATTCCGATCGTTAATCATATATATTAATAAGATCTTTACATTATTTGAATAATATTTAATATTTAAATACAACAATCATATATATCCACAACACTATATATGTATTTTTTACAATATTTTAAATCTTTAATATTCTAAATTCATACAAAATTCTAAATGTTCATTTCGAAATCCACAACATTCAATATATAATTTCTACAATATTTTAAAAACCTATATAATTCATAATAATTTTATAAAATAATTTTTAAAATTCATAATAATTCTAAAAAACCTATATAATTCATAAAAAAACTATCAAATCCTATTTATTTCTATTTATACACTAAAAAACCTATAAAATATAATAACGAAATTTCTATATAAATTATTAAAAACTCTATATAAATTCTATACAATTTCTATATAAATTATTAAAATTCATAATATTTCTATTTATTTCTATTTATACACTAAAAAATTATTAAAAACTCTATATAAAATTCTATACAATTTCTAAAAAACATATATAATTCAGAATAATTTATTTTAAACATTAAAAATTCTGAAAATACTATCTAATTTTATTTAATTTATAAAAAATCTTAAATAATTGTAAACAAAGTCTATAAAATTCATAAAAAAATTCTATAATTTCTAACAAATTTCTAACATATTTACATATTAATTATAATATAATAAAAAAATTTAAATATATAAAACATTATAAAAAATAAGAAAATCCAAAAAAACACAAAAAAAACCTAACCTCTTCAAAGGGAGCGGCTGGCGGCGGCCGACGGGCTGGGCGGCTGGGCGTCGGTCTCTGCGGAGGCGGAGCAGCAAGAGGAGGCTGAGATGGGGCCGGGCGGAGACGGCTGGAGGTGGAGACGGGGCCCGGTAGGAGGAGGAGATGGGGCTGATGGTGGCGGAGGCGTGCTCTCCGGGAGGACGAGGACGACCGGCGGGAGGACGAGGACGACCGACAAAATTTGAGAAGGAGAGAAAGGGCTTTGGCAAAAAATGAATTCGCGTCTCGTATTTATAGAGGACGATGATTTAGCGACGGAAATCCGTCGCTAAATCCATCGCAATATATATTGGCGGTCGATTCGAATTTCTACGAAATATTTGGCGGAAACTACCTATTAGCGACGGATTTCCGTCGCTAATAGGTAGTAATTTTGGCGGTACTTTCGACCGCCTTAATTTTACTACCTATTAGCGACGGGTTTCCGTCGCTAACAGGTAGTAATCCGTCGGCATGGAAATGGGTTACAGATATTAGGGAC